>NW_027517048.1:0-49298 GCF_048772815.1 Callospermophilus lateralis | reverse complement strand
AGACAAAACTGAGAACTCCTTTATTTTGTCAAGTTTCAAAGAGCTACTACGAACCATGTTGGATTTAGAGTTCCAAATTAATCTATCTGTATAAGAGAGAACAGAGTGAAAACTAAATATATAAACTGCTACTGCAGACGAACGCTTCAACCTAGAAGAACAAAATTTGGTGAGCCAAGTGGGATTTGTGTACTGATCATTACCACCATGTATCACCAAGATTGGGTGAAAAAATATTTGCTGGTATTTCGGAATCTCGTTAATTCTTCGAAACTTGGAAACACCTCTCAATGAAAGTGCTTTTCCACAGGCTCTGCCTAGGGCTACTTGAAGAGGAAACAAACCACAGAGACAAAACTGAGAACTCCTTTATTTTGTCAAGTTTCAAAGAGCTACTACGAACCATGTTGGATTTAGAGTTCCAAATTAATCTATCTGTATAAGAGAGAACAGAGGGAAAACTAAATATATAAACTGCTACTGTAGAAGAACGCTTCAACCTAGAAGAACAAAATTTGGTGAGCCAAGTGGGATTTGTGTACTGATCATTACCACCAAGTATCATCAAGATTGGGTGAAAAAATAATTGCTGGTATTTCGGAATCTCGTTAATTCTTAGAAACTTGGCAACACCTCTCAATGAAAGTGCTTTTCCACAGTCTCTGCCTAGGGCTACTTGAAGAGGAAACAAACCACAGAGACAAAACTGAGAACTCCTTTATTTTGTCAAGTTTCAAAGAGCTACTACGAACCATGTTGAATTTAGAGTTCCAAATTCATCTATCTATATAGGAGAGAACAGAGGGAAACCTTAAAATAAAAACTGCTACTGCAGACGAACGCTTCAACCTAGAAGAACAAAATTTGCTGAGCCAAGTGGGATTTGTGTACTGATCATTACCACCAAGTATCATCAAGATTGGGTGAAAAAATATTTGCTGGTATTTCGGAAACTCGTTAATTCTTATAATCTTGGCAACCCCTCTCAATGAAAGTGCTTTTCCACAGTATGTGCCTAGGGCAACTTGAAGAGGAAACAAACAATAGAGACAAAACTGAGAACTCCTTTATTTTGTCAAGTTTCAAAGAGCTACTACAAACCATGTTGGATTTAGAGTTCCAAATTCATCTATCTATATAGGGAGACAGAGGGAAACCTAAATATAAAAACTGCTACTGTAGACGAACGCTTCAACCTAGAAGAACAAAATTTGGTGAGCCAAGTCGGATTTGTGTACTGATCATTACCACCAAGTATCATCAATATTGGGTGAAAAAATGTTTGCTGGTATTTCGGAAACTCGTTAATTCTTAGAAGATTGGCAACGCCTCTCAATGACAGTGCTTTTCCACAGTCTGTGCCTAGGGCTACTTGACGAGGAAACAAACCATAGAGACAAAACTGAGAACTCCTTTATTTTGTCAAGTTTCAAAGAGCTACTATGAACCATGTTGTATTTAGAGTTCCAAATTCATCTATCTATATAGGAGAGAGCAGAGGGAAACCTTAATATAAAAACTGCTACTATAGACGAACGCTTCAACCTAGAAGAACAAAATTTGGTGAGCCAAGTGGGATTTATGTACTGATCATTACCACCTAGTATCATCAAGATTGGGTGAAAAAATATTTGCTGGTATTTCGGAAACTCGTTAATTCTTAGAAGCTTGGCAACCCCTCTCGATGAAAGTGCTTTTCCACAGTCTGTGCCTAGGGCTACTTGACGAGGAAACAAACCATAGAGACAAAACTGAGAACTCCTTTATTTTGTCAAGTTTCAAAGACCTACTACAAACCATGTTGTATTTAGAGTTCCAAATTCATCTATCCTTATAGGAGAGAACAGAGGGGAACCTATATATAAAAACTGCTACTGTAGACGAACGCTTCAACCTAGAAGAACAAAATTTGGTGAGCCAAGTGGGATTTGTGTACTGATCATTACCACCAAGTATCATCCAGATTGTGTTAAAAAATATTTGCTGGTATTTCGGAAACTCGTTAATTCTTAGAAGCTTGGCAACCCCTCTCGATGAAAGTGCTTTTTCACAGTCTGTGCCAAGGGCTACTTGAAGAGGAAACAAACCATAGAGATAAAATGAGAAGTCCTTTATTTTGTTAAGTTTGAAAGAATTACTACAATCCATGTTGGATTTAGAGTTTCAAATTCATCTATCTATGTAGGAGAGAACAGAGGGAAACCTAAATATAAAAACTGCTACTGTAGACGAACGCTTCAACATAGAAGACCAAAATTTGTGAGCCAAGTGGGATTTGAGTACTGATCATTACCACCAGGTATCCTCAAGATTGGGAGAGAAAATATTTGCTGGTATTTCAGAAACTCGTTAATTCTTACAAGTTGGCATCCCATCTCAATGAAAGTGCTTTTCCACAGTCTGTGCCTAGGGCTACTTGAAGAAGAAACAAACCATAGAGACAAAACTGAGAACTCATTTATTTTGTCAAGTTTCAAAGAGCTACTACAAGCCATGTTGGATTTAGAGTTCCAATTCATCTATCTATTTAGGAGAGAACAGAGTTAAACCTAAATATAAAGACTGCTACTGTAGACGAACGCTTCAACCTAGAAGAACAAAATTTGGTGAGCCAAGTGGGATTTATGTACTGATCATTACCACCTAGTATCATCAAGATTGGGTGAAAAAATATTTGCTGGTATTTCGGAAACTAGTTAATTCTTAGAAGCTTGGCAACCCCTCTCGATGAAAGTGCTTTTCCACAGTCTGTGCCTAGGGCTACTTGACGAGGAAACAAACCATAGAGACAAAACTGAGAACTCCTTTATTTTGTCAAGTTTCAAAGAGCTACTACAAACCATGTTGTATTTAGAGTTCCAAATTCATCTATCCTTATAGGAGAGAACAGAGGGGAACCTAAATATAAAAACTGCTACTGTAGACGAATGCTTCAACCTAGAAGAACAAAATTTTGTGAGCCAAGTGGGATTTGTGTACTGATCATTACCACCAAGTATCATAAACAATGGGTGAAAATGTTTGCTGGTATTTCGGAAACTCGTTAATTCTTAGAAGCTTGGCAACCTCTCTCGATGAAAGTGCTTTTCCACAGTCTGTGCCTAGGGCTACTTGAAGAGAAAACAAACCATAGAGACAAAACTGAGAACTCCTTTATTTTGTCAAGTTTCAAAGAGCTACTACGAACCATGTTGGATTTAGAGTTCCAAATTAATCTATCTGTATAAGAGAGAACAGAGTGAAAACTAAATATATAAACTGCTACTGCAGACGAACGCTTCAACCTAGAAGAACAAAATTTGGTGAGCCAAGTGGGATTTGTGTACTGATCATTACCACCATGTATCATCAAGATTGGGTGAAAAAATATTTGCTGGTATTTCGGAATCTCGTTAATTCTTCGAAACTTGGAAACACCTCTCAATGAAAGTGCTTTTCCACAGTCTCTGCCTAGGGCTACTTGAAGAGGAAACAAACCACAGAGACAAAACTGAGAACTCCTTTATTTTGTCAAGTTTCAAAGAGCTACTACGAACCATGTTGGATTTAGAGTTCCAAATTAATCTATCTGTATAAGAGAGAACAGAGGGAAAACTAAATATATAAACTGCTACTGTAGAAGAACGCTTCAACCTAGAAGAACAAAATTTGGTGAGCCAAGTGGGATTTGTGTACTGATCATTACCACCAAGTATCATCAAGATTGGGTGAAAAAATAATTGCTGGTATTTCGGAATCTCGTTAATTCTTAGAAACTTGGCAACACCTCTCAATGAAAGTGCTTTTCCACAGTCTCTGCCTAGGGCTACTTGAAGAGGAAACAAACCACAGAGACAAAACTGAGAACTCCTTTATTTTGTCAAGTTTCAAAGAGCTACTACGAACCATGTTGAATTTAGAGTTCCAAATTCATCTATCTATATAGGAGAGAACAGAGGGAAACCTTAAAATAAAAACTGCTACTGCAGACGAACGCTTCAACCTAGAAGAACAAAATTTGCTGAGCCAGGTGGGATTTGTGTACTGATCATTACCACCAAGTATCATCAAGATTGGTGAAAAAATATTTGCTGGTATTTCGGAAACTCGTTAATTCTTATAATCTTGGCAACCCCTCTCAATGAAAGTGCTTTTCCACAGTATGTGCCTAGGGCAACTTGAAGAGGAAACAAACAATAGAGACAAAACTGAGAACTCCTTTATTTTGTCAAGTTTCAAAGAGCTACTACAAACCATGTTGGATTTAGAGTTCCAAATTCATCTATCTATATAGGGAGACAGAGGGAAACCTAAATATAAAAACTGCTACTGTAGACGAACGCTTCAACCTAGAAGAACAAAATTTGGTGAGCCAAGTCGGATTTGTGTACTGATCATTACCACCAAGTATCATCAATATTGGGTGAAAAAATGTTTGCTGGTATTTCGGAAACTCGTTAATTCTTAGAAGATTGGCAACGCCTCTCAATGACAGTGCTTTTCCACAGTCTGTGCCTAGGGCTACTTGACGAGGAAACAAACCATAGAGACAAAACTGAGAACTCCTTTATTTTGTCAAGTTTCAAAGAGCTACTATGAACCATGTTGTATTTAGAGTTCCAAATTCATCTATCTATATAGGAGAGAGCAGAGGGAAACCTAAATATAAAAACTGCTACTATAGACGAACGCTTCAACCTAGAAGAACAAAATTTGGTGAGCCAAGTGGGATTTATGTACTGATCATTACCACCTAGTATCATCAAGATTGGGTGAAAAAATATTTGCTGGTATTTCGGAAACTCGTTAATTCTTAGAAGCTTGGCAACCCCTCTCGATGAAAGTGCTTTTCCACAGTCTGTGCCTAGGGCTACTTGACGAGGAAACAAACCATAGAGACAAAACTGAGAACTCCTTTATTTTGTCAAGTTTCAAAGAGCTACTACAAACCATGTTGTATTTAGAGTTCCAAATTCATCTATCCTTATAGGAGAGAACAGAGGGGAACCTATATATAAAAACTGCTACTGTAGACGAACGCTTCAACCTAGAAGAACAAAATTTGGTGAGCCAAGTGGGATTTGTGTACTGATCATTACCACCAAGTATCATCCAGATTGTGTTAAAAAATATTTGCTGGTATTTCGGAAACTCGTTAATTCTTAGAAGCTTGGCAACCCCTCTCGATGAAAGTGCTTTTTCACAGTCTGTGCCAAGGGCTACTTGAAGAGGAAACAAACCATAGAGATAAAATGAGAAGTCCTTTATTTTGTTAAGTTTGAAAGAATTACTACAATCCATGTTGGATTTAGAGTTTCAAATTCATCTATCTATGTAGGAGAGAACAGAGGGAAACCTAAATATAAAAACTGCTACTGTAGACGAACGCTTCAACATAGAAGACCAAAATTTGTGAGCCAAGTGGGATTTGAGTACTGATCATTACCACCAGGTATCCTCAAGATTGGGAGAGAAAATATTTGCTGGTATTTCAGAAACTCGTTAATTCTTACAAGTTGGCATCCCATCTCAATGAAAGTGCTTTTCCACAGTCTGTGCCTAGGGCTACTTGAAGAAGAAACAAACCATAGAGACAAAACTGAGAACTCATTTATTTTGTCAAGTTTCAAAGAGCTACTACAAGCCATGTTGGATTTAGAGTTCCAATTCATCTATCTATTTAGGAGAGAACAGAGTTAAACCTAAATATAAAGACTGCTACTGTAGACGAACGCTTCAACCTAGAAGAACAAAATTTGGTGAGCCAAGTGGGATTTATGTACTGATCATTACCACCTAGTATCATCAAGATTGGGTGAAAAAATATTTGCTGGTATTTCGGAAACTAGTTAATTCTTAGAAGCTTGGCAACCCCTCTCAATGAAAGTGCTTTTCCACAGTCTGTGCCTAGGGCTACTTGACGAGGAAACAAACCATAGAGACAAAACTGAGAACTCCTTTATTTTGTCAAGTTTCAAAGAGCTACTACAAACCATGTTGTATTTAGAGTTCCAAATTCATCTATCCTTATAGGAGAGAACAGAGGGGAACCTAAATATAAAAACTGCTACTGTAGACGAATGCTTCAACCTAGAAGAACAAAATTTTGTGAGCCAAGTGGGATTTGTGTACTGATCATTACCACCAAGTATCATAAACAATGGGTGAAAAATGTTTGCAGGTATTTCGGAAACTCGTTAATTCTTAGAAGCTTGGCAACCTCTCTCGATGAAAGTGCTTTTCCACAGTCTGTGCCTAGGGCTACTTGAAGAGAAAACAAACCATAGAGACAAAACTGAGAACTCCTTTATTTTGTCAAGTTTCAAAGAGCTACTACGAACCATGTTGGATTTAGAGTTCCAAATTAATCTATCTGTATAAGAGAGAACAGAGGGAAAACTAAATATATAAACTGCTACTGCAGACGAACGCTTCAACCTAGAAGAACAAAATTTGGTGAGCCAAGTGGGATTTGTGTACTGATCATTACCACCAAGTATCATCAAGATTGGGTGAAAAAATATTTGCTGGTATTTCGGAAACTCGTTAATTCTTCGAAACTTGGAAACACCTCTCAATGAAAGTGCTTTTCCACAGTCTTGCCTAGGGCTACTTGAAGAGGAAACAAACCACAGAGACAAAACTGAGAACTCCTTTATTTTGTCAAGTTTCAAAGAGCTACTACGAACCATGTTGGATTTAGAGTTCCAAATTAATCTATCTGTATAAGAGATAACAGAGGGAAAACTAAATATATAAACTGCTACTGTAGAAGAACGCTTCAACCTAGAAGAACAAAATTTGGTGAGCCAAGTGGGATTTGTGTACTGATCATTACCACCAAGTATCATCAAGATTGGGTGAAAAAATAATTGCTGGTATTTCGGAATCTCGTTAATTCTTAGAAACTTGGCAACACCTCTCAATGAAAGTGCTTTTCCACAGTCTCTGCCTAGGGCTACTTGAAGAGGAAACAAACCACAGAGACAAAACTGAGAACTCCTTTATTTTGTCAAGTTTCAAAGAGCTACTACGAACCATGTTGAATTTAGAGTTCCAAATTCATCTATCTATATAGGAGAGAACAGAGGGAAACCTTAAAATAAAAACTGCTACTGCAGACGAACGCTTCAACCTAGAAGAACAAAATTTGCTGAGCCAAGTGGGATTTGTGTACTGATCATTACCACCAAGTATCATCAAGATTGGGTGAAAAAATAATTGCTGGTATTTCGGAAACTCGTTAATTCTTAGAAGTTTGGCAACACCTCTCGATGAAAGTGCTTTTCCACAGTCTGTGCCTAGGGCTACTTGAAGAGGAAACAAACCATAGAGACAAAAGTGAGAACTCCTTTATTTTGTCAAGTTTCAAAGAGCTACTAAAAACCATGTTGGATTTAGAGTTCCAAATTCATCTATCTATATAGGAGAGAACAGAGGGAAACCTAAATATAAAAATTGCTACTGTAGACGAACGCTTCACCTAGAAGAACAAAATTTGGTAAGCCCAGTGGGATCTGTGTAGTGATCATTACCACCAATATAATCAAGATTGGGTGAAAAAATATTTGCCTGTATTTCGGAAACTCGTTAATTAGAAGCTTGGCAACCCTCTCGATGGAAGTGCTATTCCACAGTCTGTGCCTAGGGCTACTTGAAGAGGAAACAAACCATAGAGACAAAACTGAGAACTCCTTTATTTTGTCAAGTTTCAAAGAATTACTACAATCCATGTTGGGTTTAGAGTTCCAAATTCATCTATCCATATAGGAGAGAACAGAGGGAAGCCTAAATATAAAAACTGCTACTGTACACAAACGCTTCAACTTGGAAGAACAAAATTTGGTGAGCCAAGTGGATTTGTGTACTGATCATTACCACCAAGTATGATCAAGATTGGGTGAAAAAAATACTTGCTGGTATTTCGGAAACTCGTTAATTCTTAGAAGCTTGGCAAACCCTATCGATGAAAGTGCTTTTCCACAGTCTGTGCCTAGGGCTACTTGAAGAGGAAACAAACCATAGAGACAAATCTGAGAACTCCTTAATTTTGTCAAGTTTCAAAGAGCTACTACGAACCATGTTGGATTGAGAGTTCCAAATTCATCTATCTATATAGGGAGACAGAGGGAAACCTAAATATAAAAACTGCTACTGTAGACGAACGCTTCAACCTAGAAGAACAAAATTTGGTGAGCCAAGTCGGATTTGTGTAGTGATCATTACCACCAAGTATCATCAATATTGGGTGAAAAAATGTTTGCTGGTATTTCGGAAACTCGTTAATTCTTAGAAGCTTGGCAACGCCTCTCAATGACAGTGCTTTTCCACAGTCTGTGCCTAGGGCTACTTGACGAGGAAACAAACCATAGAGACAAAACTGAGAACTCCTTTATTTTGTCAAGTTTCAAAGAGCTACTATGAACCATGTTGTATTTAGAGTTCCAAATTCATCTATCTATATAGGAGAGAGCAGAGGGAAACCTAAATATAAAAACTGCTACTATAGACGAACGCTTCAACCTAGAAGAACAAAATTTGGTGAGCCAAGTGGGATTTATGTACTGATCATTACCACCTAGTATCATCAAGATTGGGTGAAAAAATATTTGCTGGTATTTCGGAAACTCGTTAATTCTTAGAAGCTTGGCAACCCCTCTCGATGAAAGTGCTTTTCCACAGTCTGTGCCTAGGGCTACTTGACGAGGAAACAAACCATAGAGACAAAACTGAGAACTCCTTTATTTTGTCAAGTTTCAAAGAGCTACTACAAACCATGTTGTATTTAGAGTTCCAAATTCATCTATCCTTATAGGAGAGAACAGAGGGGAACCTATATATAAAAACTGCTACTGTAGACGAACGCTTCAACCTAGAAGAACAAAATTTGGTGAGCCAAGTGGGATTTGTGTACTGATCATTACCACCAAGTATCATCCAGATTGTGTTAAAAAATATTTGCTGGTATTTCGGAAACTCGTTAATTCTTAGAAGCTTGGCAACCCCTCTCGATGAAAGTGCTTTTTCACAGTCTGTGCCAAGGGCTACTTGAAGAGGAAACAAACCATAGAGATAAAATGAGAAGTCCTTTATTTTGTTAAGTTTGAAAGAATTACTACAATCCATGTTGGATTTAGAGTTTCAAATTCATCTATCTATGTAGGAGAGAACAGAGGGAAACCTAAATATAAAAACTGCTACTGTAGACGAACGCTTCAACATAGAAGACCAAAATTTGTGAGCCAAGTGGGATTTGAGTACTGATCATTACCACCAGGTATCCTCAAGATTGGGAGAGAAAATATTTGCTGGTATTTCAGAAACTCGTTAATTCTTACAAGTTGGCATCCCATCTCAATGAAAGTGCTTTTCCACAGTCTGTGCCTAGGGCTACTTGAAGAAGAAACAAACCATAGAGACAAAACTGAGAACTCATTTATTTTGTCAAGTTTCAAAGAGCTACTACAAGCCATGTTGGATTTAGAGTTCCAATTCATCTATCTATTTAGGAGAGAACAGAGTTAAACCTAAATATAAAGACTGCTACTGTAGACGAACGCTTCAACCTAGAAGAACAAAATTTGGTGAGCCAAGTGGGATTTATGTACTGATCATTACCACCTAGTATCATCAAGATTGGGTGAAAAAATATTTGCTGGTATTTCGGAAACTAGTTAATTCTTAGAAGCTTGGCAACCCCTCTCGATGAAAGTGCTTTTCCACAGTCTGTGCCTAGGGCTACTTGACGAGGAAACAAACCATAGAGACAAAACTGAGAACTCCTTTATTTTGTCAAGTTTCAAAGAGCTACTACAAACCATGTTGTATTTAGAGTTCCAAATTCATCTATCCTTATAGGAGAGAACAGAGGGGAACCTAAATATAAAAACTGCTACTGTAGACGAATGCTTCAACCTAGAAGAACAAAATTTTGTGAGCCAAGTGGGATTTGTGTACTGATCATTACCACCAAGTATGATAAACAATGGGTGAAAAATGTTTGCAGGTATTTCGGAAACTCGTTAATTCTTAGAAGCTTGGCAACCTCTCTCGATGAAAGTGCTTTTCCACAGTCTGTGCCTAGGGCTACTTGAAGAGAAAACAAACCATAGAGACAAAACTGAGAACTCCTTTATTTTGTCAAGTTTCAAAGAGCTACTACGAACCATGTTGGATTTAGAGTTCCAAATTAATCTATCTGTATAAGAGAGAACAGAGGGAAAACTAAATATATAAACTGCTACTGCAGACGAACGCTTCAACCTAGAAGAACAAAATTTGGTGAGCCAAGTGGGATTTGTGTACTGATCATTACCACCAAGTATCATCAAGATTGGGTGAAAAAATATTTGCTGGTATTTCGGAAACTCGTTAATTCTTCGAAACTTGGAAACACCTCTCAATGAAAGTGCTTTTCCACAGTCTTGCCTAGGGCTACTTGAAGAGGAAACAAACCACAGAGACAAAACTGAGAACTCCTTTATTTTGTCAAGTTTCAAAGAGCTACTACGAACCATGTTGGATTTAGAGTTCCAAATTAATCTATCTGTATAAGAGATAACAGAGGGAAAACTAAATATATAAACTGCTACTGTAGAAGAACGCTTCAACCTAGAAGAACAAAATTTGGTGAGCCAAGTGGGATTTGTGTACTGATCATTACCACCAAGTATCATCAAGATTGGGTGAAAAAAATAATTGCTGGTATTTCGGAATCTCGTTAATTCTTAGAAACTTGGCAACACCTCTCAATGAAAGTGCTTTTCCACAGTCTCTGCCTAGGGCTACTTGAAGAGGAAACAAACCACAGAGACAAAACTGAGAACTCCTTTATTTTGTCAAGTTTCAAAGAGCTACTACGAACCATGTTGAATTTAGAGTTCCAAATTCATCTATCTATATAGGAGAGAACAGAGGGAAACCTTAAAATAAAAACTGCTACTGCAGACGAACGCTTCAACCTAGAAGAACAAAATTTGCTGAGCCAAGTGGGATTTGTGTACTGATCATTACCACCAAGTATCATCAAGATTGGGTGAAAAAATAATTGCTGGTATTTCGGAAACTCGTTAATTCTTAGAAGTTTGGCAACACCTCTCGATGAAAGTGCTTTTCCACAGTCTGTGCCTAGGGCTACTTGAAGAGGAAACAAACCATAGAGACAAAAGTGAGAACTCCTTTATTTTGTCAAGTTTCAAAGAGCTACTAAAAACCATGTTGGATTTTAGAGTTCCAAATTCATCTATCTATATAGGAGAGAACAGAGGGAAACCTAAATATAAAAATTGCTACTGTAGACGAACGCTTCACCTAGAAGAACAAAATTTGGTAAGCCCAGTGGGATCTGTGTAGTGATCATTACCACCAATATAATCAAGATTGGGTGAAAAAATATTTGCCTGTATTTCGGAAACTCGTTAATTAGAAGCTTGGCAACCCTCTCGATGGAAGTGCTATTCCACAGTCTGTGCCTAGGGCTACTTGAAGAGGAAACAAACCATAGAGACAAAACTGAGAACTCCTTTATTTTGTCAAGTTTCAAAGAATTACTACAATCCATGTTGGGTTTAGAGTTCCCAATTCATCTATCCATATAGGAGAGAACAGAGGGAAACCTAAATATAAAAACTGCTACTGTACACAAACGCTTCAACTTGGAAGAACAAAATTTGGTGAGCCAAGTGGATTTGTGTACTGATCATTACCACCAAGTATGATCAAGATTGGGTGAAAAAAATACTTGCTGGTATTTCGGAAACTCGTTAATTCTTAGAAGCTTGGCAAACCCTATCGATGAAAGTGCTTTTCCACAGTCTGTGCCTAGGGCTACTTGAAGAGGAAACAAACCATAGAGACAAATCTGAGAACTCCTTAATTTTGTCAAGTTTCAAAGAGCTACTACGAACCATGTTGGATTGAGAGTTCCAAATTCATCTATCTATATAGGGAGACAGAGGGAAACCTAAATATAAAAACTGCTACTGTAGACGAACGCTTCAACCTAGAAGAACAAAATTTGGTGAGCCAAGTCGGATTTGTGTAGTGATCATTACCACCAAGTATCATCAATATTGGGTGAAAAAATGTTTGCTGGTATTTCGGAAACTCGTTAATTCTTAGAAGCTTGGCAACGCCTCTCAATGACAGTGCTTTTCCACAGTCTGTGCCTAGGGCTACTTGACGAGGAAACAAACCATAGAGACAAAACTGAGAACTCCTTTATTTTGTCAAGTTTCAAAGAGCTACTATGAACCATGTTGGATTTAGAGTTCCAAATTCATCTATCTATATAGGAGAGAGCAGAGGGAAACCTAAATATAAAAACTGCTACTGTAGACGAACGCTTCAACCGAGAAGAACAAAATTTTGTGAGCCAAGTGGGATTCATGTACTGATCATTACCACCTAGTATCATCAAGATTGGGTGAAATAATATTTGCTGGTATTTTGGAAACTCGTTAATTCTTAGAAGCTTGGCAACCCCTCTCGATGAAAGTGCTTTTCCACAGTCTGTGCCTAGGGCTACTTGACGAGGAAACAAACCATAGAGACAAAACTGAGAACTCCTTTATTTTGTCAAGTTTCAAAGAGCTACTATGAACCATGTTGGATTTAGAGTTCAAAATTCATCTATCTGTATAGGAGAGAACAGTGTGAAACCTAAATTTGAACTGCTACTGTAGACGAACGCTTCAACCTAGAGAACAAAATTTGTGAGCCAAGTGGGATTTGTGTACTGATCATTACAACCAAGTATCATCAAGATTGGGTGAAAAAATGTTTGCTGGTATTTCAGAAACTCGTTAATTCTTAGAAGCTTGGCATCCCCGCTCGATGAAAGTGCTTTTCCACAGTCTGTGCCTAGGGCTACTTGAAGAAGAAACAAACCATAGAGACAAAACTGGGAACTCCTTTATTTTGTCAACTTTAAAAGAGCTACTACGAAACATGTTGGATTTAGAGTTCCAAATTCATCTATCTATATAGGAGAGAACAGAGTGAAACCTAAATATAAACTGCTACTGTAGACGAATGAATCAACCTAGAAGAATAAAATTTGGTGAGACAAGTGGGGCTTGTGTACTGATCATGACCAACAAGTATCATCAAGATTGGGTGAAAAAATATTTGCTGGTATTTCGGAAACTCGTTAATTCTTAGAAGCTTGGCAACCCCTCTCGATGAAAGTGCTTTTCCACAGTCTGTTCTTAGGGCTACTTGAAGAAGAAACAAACCATAGAGACAAAACAGAGAACTCCTTTATTTTGTCAAGTTTCAAAGAGCTACTATGAACCATGTTGGATTTAGTGTTCCAAATTCATCTATCTATATAGAGGGGAACAGAGGGGAACCTAAATATAAAAACTGCTACTGTAGACGAACGCTTCAACCTAGAAGAACAAAATTTGGTGAGCCAAGTGGGATTTGTGTACTGATCATGTCCACCAAGTATCATCCAGATTGGGTGAAAAAATATTAGCTGGTATTTCGGAAACTCGTTAATTCTTAGAGCTTGGCAACCCCTCTAGATGAAAGTGCTTTTCCACAGTCTGTGCCTAAGGCTACTTGAAGAGGAAACAACCCATAGAGACAAAACGGAGAACTCCTTTATTTTTGTCAAGTTTCAAAGAGCTACTACAAAAAATGTTGGATTTAGAGTTCCAAATTCATCTATCTATATAGGAGAGAACAGAGGGAAACCAAAATATAAAAACTGCTACTGTAGACGAACGCTTCAACCTAGAGAACAAAATTTGGTGAGCCAAGTGGGATTTGTGTACTGATCATTACCACCAAGTATCATCAAGATTGGGTGAAAAAATATTTGCTGGTATTTCAGAAACTCATTAATTCTTAGAAGCTTGGCAACCCCTCTCGATGAAAGTGCTTTTCCACAGTCTGTGCCTAGGGCTACTTGCAGAGGAAACAAACCATGGAGATAAACTGAGAATTCCTTTATTTTGTCAAGTTTCAAAGAATTACTACAATCCATGTTTGATTTGGAGTTCCAAATTCATCTATCTATATAGGAGAGAACAGAGGGGAACCTAAATATAAAAACTGCTACTGTAGACGAATGCTTCAACCTAGAAGAACAAAATTTGGTGAGCCAAGTGGGATTTGTGTACTGATCATTACCACCAAGTATCATCCAGATTGGGTGAAAAAATATTAGCTGGTATTTCGGAAACTCGTTAATTCTTAGAAGCTTGGCAAACACTCTAGATGAAAGTGCTTTTCCACAGTCTGTGCCTAGGCTACTTGAAGAGGAAACAAACCATAGAGACAAAACGGAGAACTCCTTTATTTTGTCAAGTTTCAAAGAGCTACTACAAAAAATGTTGGATTTAGAGTTCCAAATTCATCTATCTATATAGGAGAGAACAGAGGGAAACCAAAATATAAAAACTGCTACTGTAGACGAACGATTCAACCTAGAGAACAAAATTTGGTGAGCCAAGTGGGATTTGTGTACTGATCATTACCACCAAGTATCATCAAGATTGGGTGAAAAAATATTTGCTGGTATTTCAGAAACTCGTTAATTCTTAGAAGCTTGGCAACCCCTCTCGATGAAAGTGCTTTAACACAGTCTGTGCCTAGGGCTTCTTGCAGAGGAAACAAACCATAGAGATAAACTGAGAAGTCCTTTATTTTGTCAAGTTTCAAGGAATTAATACAATCCGTCTTTGATTTAGAGTTCCAAATTCATCTATCTGTATAGGAGAGAACAGAAGGAAACCTAAATATAAAAACTGCTACTGTAGTCGAGCGCTTCAACCTAGAAGAACAAAATTTGTGAGCCAGTTAGGATTTGAGTACTGATCATTACCACCAAGTATCATCAATATTGGGAGAAAAAATATTTGCTGGTATTTCGGAAAGTCGTTAATTCTTAGAAGCTTTGCAACCCCTCTCAATGAAAGTGTTTTTCCACAGTCTGTGCCTAGGGCTACTGGAAGAGAAAACAAACCATAGAAACAAAACTGAGAAGTCCTTTATTTTGTAAAGTTTCAGAGAGCTACTACAATCCATGTTGGATTTCAGTTCCAAATTCATCTATCTATATAGGAGAGAACAGAGGGAAACCTAAATATAAAAACTGCTACTGTAGACGAACGCTTCAACCTAGAAGAACCAAATTTGGTGAGCCAAGTGGGATTTGTGTACTGATCATGACCACCAAGTATCATCCAGATTGGGTGAAAAAATATTAGCTGGTATTTCGGAAACTCGTTAATTCTTAGAAGCTTGGCAACCCCTCTAGATGAAAGTGCTTTTCCACAGTCTGTGCCTAGGGCTACTTGAAGAGGAAACAAACCATAGAGACAAAACGGAGAATTCCTTTATTTTGTCAAGTTTCAAAGAGCTGCTACAAAAAATGTTGGATTTAGAGTTCCAAATTCATCTATCTATATAGGAGAGAACAGAGGGAAACCATAATATAAAAACTGCTACTGTAGACGAACGCTTCAACATAGAAGAACAAAATTGGTGAGCCAATTGGGATTTGAGTACTGATCATGACCACCAAGTATCATCAAGATTGGGTGAAAAAATGTTTCCTGTATTTCGGAAACTCGTTAATTCTTAGAAGCTTGGCAACCCCTCTCGATGAAAGTGCTTTTCCACAGTCTGTGCCTAGGGCTACTTGAAGAGGAAACAAACCATAGAGACAAAACTGAGAACACTTTATTTTGTCAAGTTTCAAAGAGCTACTACGAACCATGTTGGATTGAGAGTTCCAAATTCATCTATCTATATAGGAGAGAGCAGAGGGAAACCTAAATATAAAAACTGCTACTGTAGACGAACACTTCAACCTAGAAGAACAAAATTTGGTGAGCCAAGTGGGATTTGTGTACTGATCATGACCACCAAGTATCATCAAGATTGGGTGAAAAAATATTTGCTGGTATTTCGGAAACTCGTTAATTCTTAGAAGCTTTGCAACCCCTCTCGATGAAAGTGCTTTTCCACAGTCTGTGCCTAGGGCTACTTGAAGAGGAAACAAACCATAGAGACAAAACTGAGAACTCCTTTATTTTGTCAAGTTTCAAAGAGCTACTACGAACCATGTTGCATTTAGAGTTCCAAATTCATCTATCTATATAGGAGAGAACAGAGTGAAACCTAAATATAAACTGCTACTGTAGACGAACGCTTCAACCTAGAAGAACAAAATTTGGTGAGCCAAGTGGGATTTTTGTACTGATCATTACCACCAAGTATCATCAAGATTGGGTGAAAAAATATTTGCCGGTATTTCGGAAACTCGTTATTCTTAGAAGCTTGGCAACCCCTCTCGATGAAAGTGCTTTTCCACAGTCTGTTCTTAGGGCTACTTGAAGAAGAAACAAACCATAGAGACAAAACAGAGAACTCCTTTATTTTTTCAAGTTTCAATGAGCTACTACAAACCATGTTGGATTTAGAGTTCCAAATTCATCTATCTATATAGGAGAGAACAGGGGGGAACCTAAATATAAACTACTACTGTAGACGAACGCTTCAACCTAGAAGAACAAATTTGGTGAACCAAGTGGGATTTGTGTACTGATCATTACCACCAAGTATCATCAAGATTGGGTGAAAAAATATTTGCTGGTATTTCGGAAACTCGTTAATTTTTAGAAGCTTGGCAACCCCTTTCGATGAAAGTGCTTTTCCACAGTCTGTGCCTAGGGCTACTTGAAGAGGAAACAAACCATAGAGACAAAACTGAGAACTCCTTTATTTTGTCAACTTTCAAAAAGCTACTACGAACCATGTTTGATTTAGAGTTCCAAATTCATCTATCTATAGAGGAGAGAACAGAGGGAAACCTAAATATAAAAACTGCTACTGTAGACGAACACTTCAACCTAGAAGAACAAAATTTGGTGAGCCAAGTGGGATTTGTGTACTGATCATGACCACCAAGTATCATCAAGTTTGGGTGAAAAAATATTTGCTGGTATTTCGGAAACTCGTTAATTCTTAGAAGCTTTGCAACCCCTCTCGATGAAAGTGCTTTTCCACAGTCTGTGCCTAGGGCTACTTGAAGAGGAAACAAACCATAGAGACAAAACTGAGAACTGCTTTATTTTGTCAAGTTTCAAAGAGCTACTACGAACCATGTTGCATTTAGAGTTCCAAATTCATCTATCTATATAGGAGAGAACAGAGTGAAACCTAAACATAAACTACTACTGTAGACGAACGCTTCAACCTAGAAGAACAAAATTTGGTGAGACAAGTGGGATTTGTGTACTGATCATTACCACCAAGTATCATCAAGATTGGGTGAAAAAATGTTTACTGTATTTCGGAAACTCGTTAATTCTTAGAAGCTTGGCAACCCCTCTCGATGAAAGTGCTTTTCCACAGTCTGTGTCTAGGGCTACTTGAAGAGGAAACAAACCATAGAGACAAAACTGAGAACACTTTATTTTGTCAAGTTTCAAAGAGCTACTACAAAAAATGTTGGATTTAGAGTTCCAAATTCATCTATCTATATAGGAGAGAACAGAGGGAAACCAAAATATAAAAACTGCTACTGTAGACGAACGCTTCAACCTAGAGAACAAAATTTGGTGAGCCAAGTGGGATTTGTGTACTGATCATTACCACCAAGTATCATCAAGATTGGGTGAAAAAATATTTGCTGGTATTTCAAAAACTCCTTAATTCTTAGAAGCTTGGCAACCCCTCTCGATGAAAGTGCTTTTCCACAGTCTGTGCCTAGGGCTCTACTTGCAGAGGAAACAAACCATAGAGATAAACTGAGAAGTCCTTTATTTTGTCAAGTTTCAAAGAATAACTACAATCCATGTTTGATTTAGAGTTCCAAATTCATCTATCTATATAGGAGAGAACAGAGGGAAACCTAAATATAAAAACTGCTACTGTAGACGAACGCTTCAACATAGAAGAACAAAATTTGTGAGCCAAGTGGGATTTGAGTACTGATCATTACCACCAAGTATCATCAATATTGGGAGAAAAAATATTTGCTGGTATTTCGGGAAGTCGTTAATTCTTAGAAGCTTTGCAACCCCTCTCAATGAAAGTGCTTTTCCACAGTCTGTGCCTAGGGCTACTTGAAGAGGAAACAAACCATAGAGACAAAACTGAGAACTCCTTTATTTTGTAAGTTTCAAAGAGCTACTACAAACCATGTTGGATTTAGAGTTCCAAATTCATCTATGTATATAGGAGAGAACAGAGGGAAACCTAAATATAAAAACTGCTACTGTAGACGAACGCTTTAACCTAGAAGAACAAAATTTGTTGAGCCCAGTGGGATTTGTGCAGTGATCATGACCACCAAGTATCATCAAGTTTGGGTGAAAAAATATTTGCTGGTATTTCGGAAACTCATTAATTCTTAGAAGCTTTGCAACCCCTCTCGATGAACGTGCTTTTCCACAGTCTGTGCCTAGGGCTACTTGAAGAGGAAACAAACCATAGAGACAAAACTGAGAACTCCTTTATTTTGTCAAGTTTCAAAGAGCTACTACGAACCATGTTGCATTTAGAGTGCCAAATTCATCTATCTATATAGGAGAGAACAGAGTGAAACCTAAATATAAACTACTACTGTAGACGAACGCTTCAACCTAGAAGAACAAAATTTGGTGAGACAAGTGGGATTTGTGTACTGATCATTACCACCAAGTATCATCAAGATTGGGTGAAAAAATGTTTCCTGTATTTCGGAAACTCGTTAATTCTTAGAAGCTTGGCAACCCCTCTCGATGAAAGTGCTTTTCCACAGTCTGTGTCTAGGGCTACTTGAAGAGGAAACAAACAATAGAGACAAAACTGAGAACACTTTATTTTGTCATGTTTCAAAGAGCTACTACAAAAAATGTTGGATTTAGAGTTCCAAATTCATCTATCTATATAGGAGAGAACAGAGGGAAACCAAAATATAAAAACTGCTACTGTAGACGAACGCGTCAATCTAGAGAACAAAATTTGGTGAGCCAAGTGGGATTTGTGTACTGATCATTACCACCAAGTATCATCAATATTGGGAGAAAAATATTTGCTGGTATTTCGGAAAGTCGTTAATTCTTAGAAGCTTTGCAACCCCTCTCAATGAAAGTGCTTTTCCACAGTCTGTGCCTAGGGCTACTTGAAGAGGAAACAAACCATAGAGACAAAACTGAGAACTCCTTTATTTTGTAAGTTTCAAAGAGCTACTACAAACCATGTTGGATTTAGAGTTCCAAATTCATCTATCTATATAGAGAGAACAGAGGGAACCCTAAATATAAAAACTGCTACTGTAGACGAACGCTTTAACCTAGAAGACAAAATTTGTTGAGCCCAGTGGGATTTGTGCAGTGATCATTACCACCAAGTATCATCAAGATTGGGTGAAAAATATTTGCTGGTATTTCGGAAACTTGTTAATTCTTAGAATTTTTTCAACCCCTCTTGATGAAAGTGCTTTTCACAGCTGTGCCTAGGGCTACTTGAAGAGGAAACAAACCATAGAGACAAAACTGAGAACTCCTTTATTTTGTCATGTTTCAAAGAGCTACTTCGAACCATGTTGGATTTAGAGTTCCTAATTCATCTATCTATATAGGCGAGAACAGAATGAAACCTAAATATAAAAACTGCTACTGTAGATGAACACTTCAAACTAGAAGAACAAAATTTGGTGAGCCAAGTGGGATTTCTGTACTGATCATTACAACCAAGTATCATCAAGATTGGGTGAAAAAATATTTGCTGGTATTTCGGAAACACGTAATTCTTAGAAGCTTGGCAACCCCTCTCAATGAAAGTGCTTTTCAACAGTCTGTGCCTAGGGCTACTTGAAGAGAAACAAACCATAGAGACAAAATTGAGAGCTCCTTTATTTTGTCAAGTTTCAAAGAATTACTACAATCCATGTTGGATCTAGAGTCCCAAATTCATCTATCCATATAGGAGAGAACAGAGGGAACCTAAATATAAAAACTGCTACTGTACACGAACGCTTCAACCTAGAAGAACAAAATTTGGTGAGAGTCGTGGGATTTGGGTACTGATCATTACCACCAAGTATCATCAAGATTGGGTGAAAAATAGTTTCCTGTATTTCAGGAACTCGTTAATTCTTAGAAGCTTGGCAACCCCTCTCGATGAAAGTGCTTTTCCACAGTCTGTGCCTAGGGCTACTTGAAGAGGAAACAAACCATAGAGACAAAACTGAGAACACTTTATTTTGTCAAGTTTCAAAGAGCTACTACGAACCATGTTGGATTCAGAGTTCCAAATTCATCTATCTATATAGGAGAGAACAGAGTGAAACCTAAATATAAACTGCTACTATAGACGAACGCTTCAACCTAGAAGAACAAAATTTGGTGAGACAAGTGGGATTTGTGTACTGATCATTACCAGCAAGTATCATCAAGATTGGGTGAAAAAATATGTGCTGGTATTTCTGAAATTCGTTAATTATTAGAAGCTTGGCAACCCCTCTCGATGAAAGTGCTTTTCCACAGTCTGTTCTTAGGGCTACTTGAAGAAGAAACAAACCATACAGACAAAACAGAGAACTCCTTTATTTTGTCAAGTTTCAATGAGCTACTACAAACCATGTTGGATTTAGAGTTCCAAATTCATCTATCTATATAAGAGAGAACAGAGGGGAACCTAAATATAAAAACTGCTACTGTAGACGAGCGCTTCAACCTAGAAGAACAAAATTTGGTGAGCCAAGTGGGATTTGTGTACTGATCATTACCACCAAGTATCATCCAGATTGGGTGAAAAAATATTAGCTGGTATTTCGGAAACTCGTTAATTCTTAGAAGCTTGGCAAGGCCTCTCATTGAAAGTGCTTTTCCACAGTCTGTGCCTAGGGCTACTTGAAGAGGAAAAAAACCATAGAGACAAAACGGAGAACTCCTTTATTTTGTCAAATTTCACAGAGCTACTACAAAAAATGTTGGATTTAGAGTTCCAAATTCATCTAATTATATAGTCGAGAACAGAGGGAAACCAAAATATAAAAACTGCTACTGTAGACGCACGCTTCAACCTAGAGAACAAAATTTGGTGAGCCAAGTGGGATTTGTGTACTGATCATTACAACCAAGTATCATCAAGATTGGGTGAAAAAATGTTTGCTGGTATTTCGGAAACTCGTTAATTCTTAGAAGCTTGGCAACCCCTCTCGATGAAATTGCTATTCCACAGTATGTGCCTAGGGGTACTTGAAGAGGAAACAAACCATAGAGACAAAACTGAGAACTCCTTTATTTTTTCAAGTTTCATAGAGCTACTACAAACCATGTTGGATTTAGAGTTCCAAATTCATCTATCTATATAGGGAGACAGAGGGAAAACTAAATATAAAAACTGCTACTGTAGACGAACGCTTCAACCTAGAAGAACAAAATTTGGTGAGCCAAGTGGGATTTGTGTACTGATCATTACCACCAAGTATCATCAAGATTGGGTGAAAAAATATTTGCTGGTATTTCGGAAAGTCGTTAATTCTTAGAAGCTTTGTAACCCCTCTCGATGAAAGTGTTTTTCCACAGTCTGTGCCTAGGGCTACTGGAAGAGAAAACAAACCATAGAAACAAAACTGAGATGTCCTTTATTTTGTAAAGTTTCAGAGAGCTACTACAATCCATGTTGGATTTAGAGTTCCAAATTCATCTATCTATATAGGAGAGAACAGAGGGAAACCTAAATATAAAAACTGCTAATGTAGACGAACGCATCAACCTAGATGAACAAAATTTGGTGAGCCAAGTGGGATTTGTGTACTGATCATTACCACCAAGTATCATCAAGATTGGGTGAAAAAATATTTGCTGGTATTTCGGAAACTCGTTAATTTTTAGAAGCTTGGCAACCCCTTTCGATGAAAGTGCTTTTCCACAGTCTGTGCCTAGGGCTACTTGAAGAGGAAACAAACCATAGAGACAAAACTGAGAACTCCTTTATTTTGTCAACTTTCAAAAAGCTACTACGAACCATGTTTGATTTAGAGTTCCAAATTCATCTATCTATAGAGGAGAGAACAGAGGGAAACCTAAATATAAAAACTGCTACTGTAGACGAACACTTCAACCTAGAAGAACAAAATTTGGTGAGCCAAGTGGGATTTGTGTACTGATCATGACCACCAAGTATCATCAAGTTTGGGTGAAAAAATATTTGCTGGTATTTCGGAAACTCGTTAATTCTTAGAAGCTTTGCAACCCCTCTCGATGAAAGTGCTTTTCCACAGTCTGTGCCTAGGGCTACTTGAAGAGGAAACAAACCATAGAGACAAAACTGAGAACTGCTTTATTTTGTAAGTTTCAAAGAGCTACTACGAACCATGTTGCATTTAGAGTTCCAAATTCATCTATCTATATAGGAGAGAACAGAGTGAAACCTAAATATAAACTACTACTGTAGACGAACGCTTCAACCTAGAAGAACAAAATTTGGTGAGACAAGTGGGATTTGTGTACTGATCATTACCACCAAGTATCATCAAGATTGGGTGAAAAAATGTTTCCTGTATTTCGGAAACTCGTTAATTCTTAGAAGCTTGGCAACCCCTCTCGATGAAAGTGCTTTTCACAGTCTGTGTCTAGGGCTACTTGAAGAGGAAACAAACCATAGAGACAAAACTGAGAACACTTTATTTTGTCAAGTTTCAAAGAGCTACTACAAAAAATGTTGGATTTACAGTTCCAAATTCATCTATCTATATAGGGGAGAACAGAGGGAAACCAAAATATAAAAACTGCTACTGTAGACGAACGCTTCAACCTAGAGAACAAAATTTGGTGAGCCAAGTGGGATTTGTGTACTGATCATTACCACCAAGTATCATCAAGATGGGTGAAAAAATATTTGCTGGTATTTCAGAAACTCCTTAATTCTTAGAAGCTTGGCAACCCCTCTCGATGAAAGTGCTTTTCCACAGTCTGTGCCTGAGTGGGGTACTTGCAGAGGAAACAAACCATAGAGATAAACTGAGAAGTCCTTTATTTTGTCAAGTTTCAAAGAATAACTACAATCCATGTTTGATTTAGAGTTCCAAATTCATCTATCTATATAGGAGAGAACAGAGGGAAACCTAAATATAAAAACTGCTACTGTAGACGAACGCTTCAACATAGAAGAACAAAATTTGTGAGCCAAGTGGGATTTGAGTACTGATCATTACCACCAAGTATCATCAATATTGGGAGAAAAAATATTTGCTGGTATTTCGGAAAGTCGTTAATTCTTAGAAGCTTTGCAACCCCTCTCAATGAAAGTGCTTTTCCACAGTCTGTGCCTAGGGCTACTTGAAGAGGAAACAAACCATAGAGACAAAACTGAGAACTCCTTTATTTTGTAAGTTTCAGAGAGCTACTACGAACCATGTTGGATTTAGAGTTCCAAATTCATCTATCTATATAGGAGAGAACAGAGGGAAACCTAAATATAAAAACTGCTACTGTAGACGAACGCTTTAACCTAGAAGAACAAAATTTGTTGAGCCCAGTGGGATTTGTGCAGTGATCATGACCACCAAGTATCATCAAGTTTGGGTGAAAAAATATTTGCTGGTATTTCAGAAACTCGTTAATTCTTAGAAGCTTTGCAACCCCTCTCGATGAAAGTGCTTTTCCACAGTCTGTGCCTAGGGCTACTTGAAGAGGAAACAAACCATAGAGACAAAACTGAGAACTGCTTTATTTTGTCAAGTTTCAAAGAGCTACTACGAACCATGTTGCATTTAGAGTTCCAAATTCATCTATCTATATAGGAGAGAACAGAGTGAAACCTAAATATAAACTACTACTGTAGACGAACGCTTCAACCTAGAAGAACAAAATTTGGTGAGACAAGTGGGATTTGTGTACTGATCATTACCACCAAGTATCATCAAGATTGGGTGAAAAAATGTTTCCTGTATTTCGGAAACTCGTTAATTCTTAGAAGCTTGGCAACCCCTCTCGATGAAAGTGCTTTTCCACAGTCTGTGTCTAGGGCTACTTGAAGAGGAAACAAACCATAGAGACAAAACTGAGAACACTTTATTTTGTCAAGTTTCAAGGGCTACTACAAAAAATGTTGGATTTAGAGTTCCAAATTCATCTATCTATATAGGAGAGAACAGAGGGAAACCAAAATATAAAAACTGCTACTGTAGACGAACGCTTCAATCTAGAAAACAAAATTTGGTGAGCCAAGTGGGATTTGTGTACTGATCATTACCACCAAGTATCATCAAGATTGGGTGAAAAAATATTTGCTGGTATTTCAGAAACTCCTTAATTCTTAGAAGCTTGGCAACCCCTCTCGATGAAAGTGCTTTTCCACAGTCTGTGCCTAGGGCTACTTGCAGAGGAAACAAACCATAGAGATAAACTGAGAAGTCCTTTATTTTGTCAAGTTTCAAAGAATAACTACAATCCATGTTTGATTTAGAGTTCCAAATTCATCTATCTATATAGGAGAGAACAGAGGGAAACCTAAATATAAAAACTGCTACTGTAGATGAACGCTTCAACATAGAAGAACAAAATTTGTGAGCCAAGTGGGATTTGAGTACTGATCATTACCACCAAGTATCATCAATATTGGGAGAAAAAATATTTGCTGGTATTTCGGAAAGTCGTTAATTCTTAGAAGCTTTGCAACCCCTCTCAATGAAAGTGCTTTTCCACAGTCTGTGCCTAGGGCTACTTGAAGAGGAAACAAACCATAGAGACAAAACTGAGAACTCCTTTATTTTGTAAGTTTCAAAGAGCTACTACAAACCATGTTGGATTTAGAGTTCCAAATTCATCTATCTATATAGGAGAGAACAGAGGGAACCCTAAATATAAAAACTGCTACTGTAGACGAACGCTTTAACCTAGAAGAACAAAATTTGTTGAGCCCAGTGGGATTTGTGCAGTGATCATTACCACCAAGTATCATCAAGATTGGGTGAAAAAATATTTGCTGGTATTTCGGAAACTTGTTAATTCTTAGAATTTTTTCAACCCCTCTCGATGAAAGTGCTTTTCCACAGCTGTGCCTAGGGCTACTTGAAGAGGAAACAAACCATAGAGACAAAACTGAGAACTCCTTTATTTTGTCATGTTTCAAAGAGCTATTACGAACCATGTTGGATTTAGAGTTCCTAATTCATCTATCTATATAGGCGAGAACAGAGGGAAACCTAAATATAAAAACTGCTACTGTAGACGAACACTTCAAACTAGAAGAACAAAATTTGGTGAGCCAAGTGGGATTTCTGTACTGATCATTACAACCAAGTATCATCAAGATTGGGTGAAAAAATATTTGCTGGTATTTCGGAAACACGTTAATTCTTAGAAGCTTGGCAACCCCTCTCAATGAAAGTGCTTTTCAACAGTCTGTGCCTAGGGCTACTTGAAGAGAAACAAACCATAGAGACAAAATTGAGAGCTCCTTTATTTTGTCAAGTTTCAAAGAATTACTACAATCCATGTTGGATCTAGAGTCCCAAATTCATCTATCCATATAGGAGAGAACAGAGGGAAACCTAAATATAAAAACTGCTACTGTACACGAACGCTTCAACCTAGAAGAACAAAATTTGGTGAGAGTCGTGGGATTTGGGTACTGATCATTACCACCAAGTATCATCAAGATTGGGTGAAAAATAGTTTCCTGTATTTCAGGAACTCGTTAATTCTTAGAAGCTTGGCAACCCCTCTCGATGAAAGTGCTTTTCCACAGTCTGTGCCTAGGGCTACTTGAAGAGGAAACAAACCATAGAGACAAAACTGAGAACACTTTATTTTGTCAAGTTTCAAAGAGCTACTACGAACCATGTTGGATTCAGAGTTCCAAATTCATCTATCTATATAGGAGAGAACAGAGTGAAACCTAAATATAAACTGCTACTATAGACGAACGCTTCAACCTAGAAGAACAAAATTTGGTGAGACAAGTGGGATTTGTGTACTGATCATTACCAGCAAGTATCATCAAGATTGGGTGAAAAAATATTTGCTGGTATTTCTGAAATTCGTTAATTATTAGAAGCTTGGCAACCCCTCTCGATGAAAGTGCTTTTCCACAGTCTGTTCTTAGGGCTACTTGAAGAAGAAACAAACCATACAGACAAAACAGAGAACTCCTTTATTTTGTCAAGTTTCAATGAGCTACTACAAACCATGTTGGATTTAGAGTTCCAAATTCATCTATCTATATAGGAGAGAACAGAGGGGAACCTAAATATAAAAACTGCTACTGTAGACGAGCGCTTCAACCTAGAAGAACAAAATTTGGTGAGCCAAATGGGATTTGTGTACTGATCATTACCACCAAGTATCATCCAGATTGGGTGAAAAAATATTAGCTGGTATTTCGGAAACTCGTTAATTCTTAGAAGCTTGGCAAGGCCTCTCATTGAAAGTGCTTTTCCACAGTCTGTGCCTAGGGCTACTTGAAGAGGAAAAAAACCATAGAGACAAAACGGAGAACTCCTTTATTTTGTCAAATTTCACAGAGCTACTACAAAAAATGTTGGATTTAGAGTTCCAAATTCATCTAATTATATAGTCGAGAACAGAGGGAAACCAAAATATAAAAACTGCTACTGTAGACGCACGCTTCAACCTAGAGAACAAAATTTGGTGAGCCAAGTGGGATTTGTGTACTGATCATTACAACCAAGTATCATCAAGATTGGGTGAAAAAATGTTTGCTGGTATTTCAGAAACTCGTTAATTCTTAGAAGCTTGGCAACCCCTCTCGATGAAATTGCTATTCCACAGTATGTGCCTAGGGGTACTTGAAGAGGAAACAAACCATAGAGACAAAACTGAGAACTCCTTTATTTTTTCAAGTTTCAAAGAGCTACTACAAACCATGTTGGATTTAGAGTTCCAAATTCATCTATCTATATAGGGAGACAGAGGGAAAACTAAATATAAAAACTGCTACTGTCGACGAACGCTTCAACCTAGAAGAACAAAATTTGGTGAGCCACGTGGGATTTGTGTACTGATCATTACCACCAAGTATTATCAAGATTGGGTGAAAAAATATTTTCTGGTATTTCGGAAACTCGTTAATTCTTAGAAGCTTGGCAACCCCTCTCGATGAAAGTGCTTTTCCAGAGTCTGTGCTTAGGGCTACTTGAAGAAGAAACAAACCATAGAGACAAAACAGAGAACTCCTTTATTTTGTCAAGTTTCAAAGAGCTACTACAAAAAATGTTGGATTTAGAGTTCCAAATTCATCTATCTATATAGGAGAGAACAGAGTGGAACCTAAATATAAAAACTGCTGCTGTAGACGAACGCTTCAACCTAGAAGAACAAAAATTTGGAGAGCCAAGTGGGATTTGTATACTGATCATTACCACCAAGTATCATCCAGATTGGGTGAAAAAATATTAGCTGGTGTTTCGGAAACTCCTTAATTCTTTGAAGCTTGGCAACCCTTCTAGATGAAAGTACTTTTCCACATTTGTGCCTAGGGCTACTTGAAGAGGAAACAAACAATAGAGACAAAACAGAGAACTCTTTTATTTTGTCAAGTTTCAAAGAGCTACTACAAAAAATGTTGGATATAGAATTCCAAATTCATCTATCTATTAGGAGAGAACAGAGGGAAACCAAAATATAAAAACTGCTACTGTAGACGAACGCTTCAACCTAGAGAAGAAAATTTGGTGAGCCAAGTGGGATTTGTGTACTGATCATTACCACAAAGTATCATCAAGATTGGGTGAAAAATTATTTGCTGGTATTTTGGAAACTCGTTAATTCTAAGAAGCTTGGCAACCATTCTCGATGAAAGTGCTTTTCCACAGTCTGTGCCTAGGGCTACTTGCAGAGGAAACAAACCATAGAGATAAACTGAGAAGTCCTTTATTTTGTCAAGTTTCAAAGCATTACTATAATCCATGTTTGATTTAGAGTTCCAAATTCATCTATCTATATAGGAGAGAACAGAGGGAAACCTAAATATAAAAACTGCTACTGTAGACGAACGCTTCAACATAGAAGAACAAAATTTGTGAGCCAAGTGGGATTTGAGTACTGATCATTACCACCGAGTATCATCAAGATTGGGACAAAAAATATTTGCTGGTATTTTGGAATCTCGTTAATTCTTAGAAGCTTGGCAACCCCTCTCAATGAAAGTGCTTTTCCACAGTCTGTGCCTAGGGCTACTTGAAGAGAAAACAAACCATAGAGACAAAACTGAGAAGTCCTTTATTTTGTCAAGTTTGAAAGAATTACTACAATCCATGTTGGATTTAGAGTTCCAAATTCATCTATCTATATAGGAGAGAATAGAGTGAAACCTAAATATAAACTGCTACTGTAGACGAACGCTTCAACCTAGAAGAACAAATTTGGTGAGCCAAGTGGGATTTGTGTACTTATCATTAACACCAAGTATCATCAAGATTGGGTGAAAAAATATTTGCTGGTATTTCGAAAACTCGTTAATTCTTAGAAGCTTGGCAACCCCTCTCGATGAAAGTGCTTTTCCACAGTCTGTGCCTAGGGCTACTTGAAGAGTAAACAAACCATAGAGACAAAACTGAGAACTCCTTTATTTTGTCAAGTTTCCAAGAGCTTCTACCAACCACGTTGGATTTAGGGTTCCAAATTCATCTATATATATAGGAGAAAACAGAGGGAAACCTAAATATAAAAACTGCTACTGTAAACGAACACTTCAAACTAGAAGAACAAAATTTGGAGAGCCAAGTGGGATTTGTGTACTGATCATTACCACCAAGTATCATCAAGATTGGGTAAAAAAATATTTGCTGGTATTTCGGAAACACGTAAATTCTTAGACGCTTGGCAACCCCTCTCAATGAAAGAGCTTTTCAACAGTCTGTGCCTAGGGCTACGTGAAGAGGAAACAAACCATAGAGACAAAACTGAGAGCTCCTTTATTTTGTCAAGTTTCAAAGAATTACTACAAACCATGTTGGATTTAGAGTTCCAAATTCATCTATCTATATAGGAGAGAACAGAGTGAAACCTAAATATAAACTGCTACTATAGACGAACGCTTCAACCTAGAAGAACAAAATTTGGTGAGACAAGTGGGATTTGTGTACTGATCATTACCAGCAAGTATCATCAAGATTGGGTGAAAAAATATTTGCTGGTATTTCTGAAATTCGTTAATTATTAGAAGCTTGGCAACCCCTCTCGATGAAAGTGCTTTTCCACAGTCTGTTCTTAGGGCTACTTGAAGAAGAAACAAACCATACAGACAAAACAGAGAACTCCTTTATTTTGTCAAGTTTCAATGAGCTACTACAAACCATGTTGGATTTAGAGTTCCAAATTCATCTATCTATATAGGAGAGAACAGAGGGGAACCTAAATATAAAAACTGCTACTGTAGACGAGCGCTTCAACCTAGAAGAACAAAATTTGGTGAGCCAAGAGGGATTTGTGTACTGATCATTACCACCAAGTATCATCCAGATTGGGTGAAAAAATATTAGCTGGTATTTCGGAAACTCGTTAATTCTTAGAAGCTTGGCAAGGCCTCTCATTGAAAGTGCTTTTCCACAGTCTGTGCCTAGGGCTACTTGAAGAGGAAAAAAACCATAGAGACAAAACGGAGAACTCCTTTATTTTGTCAAATTTCACAGAGCTACTACAAAAAATGTTGGATTTAGAGTTCCAAATTCATCTAATTATATAGTCGAGAACAGAGGGAAACCAAAATATAAAAACTGCTACTGTAGACGCACGCTTCAACCTAGAGAACAAAATTTGGTGAGCCAAGTGGGATTTGTGTACTGATCATTACAACCAAGTATCATCAAGATTGGGTGAAAAAATGTTTGCTGGTATTTCGGAAACTCGTTAATTCTTAGAAGCTTGGCAACCCCTCTCGATGAAATTGCTATTCCACAGTATGTGCCTAGGGGTACTTGAAGAGGAAACAAACCATAGAGACAAAACTGAGAACTCCTTTATTTTTTCAAGTTTCAAAGAGCTACTACAAACCATGTTGGATTTAGAGTTCCAAATTCATCTATCTATATAGGGAGACAGAGGGAAAACTAAATATAAAAACTGCTACTGTAGACGAACGCTTCAACCTAGAAGAACAAAATTTGGTGAGCCAAGTGGGATTTGTGTACTGATCATTACCACCAAGTATCATCAAGAGTGGGTGAAAAAATATTTGCTGGTATTTCTGAAACTCGTTAATTCTTAGAAGGTTGGCAACCCCTCTCAATGAAAGTGTTTTTCCACAGTCTGTGCCTAGGGCTACTTGAAGAGGACACAAACCATAGAGACAAAACTGAGAACACTTTATTATGTCAAGTTTCAAAGAGCTACTACGAACCATGTTGGATTGAGAGTTCCAAATTCATCTATCTATATAGGAGAGAGCAGAGTGGAACCTAAATATAAAAACTGCTACTGTAGACGAACGCTTCAACCTAGAAGAACAAAATTTGGTGAGCCACGTGGGATTTGTGTACTGATCATTACCACCAAGTATTATCAAGATTGGGTGAAAAAATATTTTCTGGTATTTCGGAAACTCGTTAATTCTTAGAAGCTTGGCAACCCCTCTCGATGAAAGTGCTTTTCCAGAGTCTGTGCTTAGGGCTACTTGAAGAGGAAACAAACCATAGAGACAAAACAGAGAACTCCTTTATTTTGTCAAGTTTCAAAGAGCTACTACAAAAAATGTTGGATTTAGAGTTCCAAATTCATCTATCTATATAGGAGAGAACAGAGGGGAACCTAAATATAAAAACTGCTGCTGTAGACGAACGCTTCAACCTAGAAGAACAAAAATTTGGAGAGCCAAGTGGGATTTGTATACTGATCATTACCACCAAGTATCATCCAGATTGGGTGAAAAAATATTAGCTGGTGTTTCGGAAACTCCTTAATTCTTTGAAGCTTGGCAACCCTTCTAGATGAAAGTACTTTTCCACATTTGTGCCTAGGGCTACTTGAAGAGGAAACAAACAATAGAGACAAAACAGAGAACTCTTTTATTTTGTCAAGTTTCAAAGAGCTACTACAAAAAATGTTGGATATAGAATTCCAAATTCATCTATCTATTAGGAGAGAACAGAGGGAAACCAAAATATAAAAACTGCTACTGTAGACGAACGCTTCAACCTAGAGAAGAAAATTTGGTGAGCCAAGTGGGATTTGTGTACTGATCATTACCACAAAGTATCATCAAGATTGGGTGAAAAATTATTTGCTGGTATTTTGGAAACTCGTTAATTCTTAGAAGCTTGGCAACCATTCTCGATGAAAGTGCTTTTCCACAGTCTGTGCCTAGGGCTACTTGCAGAGGAAACAAACCATAGAGATAAACTGAGAAGTCCTTTATTTTGTCAAGTTTCAAAGCATTACTATAATCCATGTTTGATTTAGAGTTCCAAATTCATCTATCTATATAGGAGAGAACAGAGGGAAACCTAAATATAAAAACTGCTACTGTAGACGAACGCTTCAACATAGAAGAACAAAATTTGTGAGCCAAGTGGGATTTGAGTACTGATCATTACCACCGAGTATCATCAAGATTGGGACAAAAAATATTTGCTGGTATTTTGGAATCTCGTTAATTCTTAGAAGCTTGGCAACCCCTCTCAATGAAAGTGCTTTTCCACAGTCTGTGCCTAGGGCTACTTGAAGAGAAAACAAACCATAGAGACAAAACTGAGAAGTCCTTTATTTTGTCAAGTTTGAAAGAATTACTACAATCCATGTTGGATTTAGAGTTCCAAATTCATCTATCTATATAGGAGAGAATAGAGTGAAACCTAAATATAAACTGCTACTGTAGACGAACGCTTCAACCTAGAAGAACAAATTAGTGAGCCAAGTGGGATTTGTGTACTTATCATTAACACCAAGTATCATCAAGATTGGGTGAAAAAATATTTGCTGGTATTTCGAAAACTCGTTAATTCTTAGAAGCTTGGCAACCCCTCTCGATGAAAGTGCGTTTCCACAGTCTGTGCCTAGGGCTACTTGAAGAGTAAACAAACCATAGAGACAAAACTGAGAACTCCTTTATTTTGTCAAGTTTCCAAGAGCTTCTACGAACCACGTTGGATTTAGGGTTCCAAATTCATCTATATATATAGGAGAAAACAGAGGGAAACCTAAATATAAAACTGCTACTGTAAACGAACACTTCAAACTAGAAGAACAAAATTTGGAGAGCCAAGTGGGATTTGTGTACTGATCATTACCACCAAGTATCATCAAGATTGGGTAAAAAAATATTTGCTGGTATTTCGGAAACACGTAAATTCTTAGACGCTTGGCAACCCCTCTCAATGAAAGTGCTTTTCAACAGTCTGTGCCTAGGGCTACGTGAAGAGGAAACAAACCATAGAGACAAAACTGAGAGCTCCTTTACTTTGTCAAGTTTCAAAGAATTACTACAATCCATGTTGGATTTAGAGTTCCAAATTCATCTATCTATATAAAGAGACAGAGGGAAACCTAAATAAAAAACTGCTACTGTAGACGAACGCTTCAACCTAGAAGAACAAAATTTGGTGAGCCAAGTGGGATTTGTGTACTTATCATTACCACCAAGTATCATCAAGATTGGTGAAAAAATGTTTGCTGGTATTTCGGAAACTCTTTAATTCTTAGAAGCTTGGCAACCCCTCTCGATGAAAGTTCTTTTCCACAGTCTGTGCCTAGGGCTACTTGAAAAGGAAACAAACCATAGAGAAAAAACTGAGAACTCCTTTATTTTTTCAAGTTTCAGAGAGCTACTACGAACCATGTTGGATTGAGAGTTCCAAATTCATCTATGTATATATGAGAGAACAGAGGGAAACCTAAATATAAAAACTGCTACTGTAGACGAACGCTTCAACTTAGAAGAAAAAAATTTGGTGAGACAAAGTTGGATTTGTGTACTGATCATTACCACCAAGTATCATCAAGATTGGGTGAATAAATATATGCTGGTATTTCGGAAACTCGTTAATTCTTAGAGGCTTGGCAACCCCTCTCGATGAAAGTGCTTTTCCACAGTCTGTGCCTAGGGATACTTGAAGAGGAAACAAACCATAGAGACAAAACTGAGAACTCCTTTATTTTCTCAAGTTTCCAAGAGCTTCTATGAACCACGTTGGATTTAGAGTTCCAAATTCATCTATCTATATAGGAGAGAACAGAGGGAAACCTAAATTTAAAAACTGCTACTGTAGACGAACGCATCAAGCTAGAAAAACAAAATTTGGTGAGAAAAGTGGGGTTCGTGTTCTGATGATTACCACCAAGTATCATCAAGATTGGGTGAAAAAATACTTTCTGGTATTTTGGAAACTCGTTAATTCTTAGAAGCTTGGCAACCCCTCTCAATGAAAGTGCTTTTCCACAGTCTGTGCCTAGGGCTACTTGAATAAGAAACAAATCATAGAGAGAAAACTGAGAACTCCTTTATTTTGTCAAGTTTCAAAGAGCTACTACAAGCCATGTTGGATTTAGAGTTCCAAATTCATCTATCTATATAGGAGCGAACAGAGGGAAACCTAAATATAAAAACTGCTACTGGAGACGAACGCTTCAACCTAGAAGAACAAAACTTGGTGGGCCAAGTGGTATTTGTGTACTGATCATTACCACCAAGTATCATCAAGATTGGGTGAAAAAATATTTGCTGGTATTTTGGAAACTCGTTAATTCTTAGAAGCTTGGCAACCCCTCTCGATGAAAGTGCTTTTCCACAGTCTGTGCCTAGGGCTACTTGAAGAGGAAACAAACCATAGAGACGAAACTGAGAACTCCTTTATTTTGTCAAGTTTCAAAGAGCTACTACAAGCCATGTTGGATTTAGAGTTCCAAATTCATCTATCTATATAGGAGAGAACAGAGGGAAACCTAAATATAAACTGCTACTGTAGACGCACGCTTCAACCTAGAAGGACAAAACTTGGTGGGCCAAGTGGTATTTGTGTACTGATCATTACCACCAAGTATCATCAAGATTGGGTGAAAAAATATTTGCTGGTATTTCGGAAACTCGTTAATTCTTAGAAGCTTGGCAACCCCTCGCGAAGAAATTGCTTTTCCACAGTTTGTGCCTAGGGCTACTTGAAGCGGAAACAAACCATAGAGAAAAAACTGAGAACTCTTTTATATTGTCAAGTTTCCAAGAGCTACTATGAACCACGTTGGATTTAGAGTTCCAAATTCATCTATAAATATAGGAGAGAACAGAGGGAAACCTAAATATAAAAACTGCTACTGTAGATGGACGCATCAACCTAGAACAACAAAATTTGGTGAACCAAGTGGGATTTGTGTTCTGATCATTACCACCAAGTATCATCAAGATTGGGTGAAAAAATACTTTCTGGTATTTCGGAAACTCGTTAATTCTTAGAAGCTTGGCAACTTCTCTCAATGAAAGTGCTTTTCCACAGTCTGTGCCTAGGGCTACTTGAATGAGAAACAAACCATAGAGAGAAAACTGAGAACTCCTTTATTTTTTAAAGTTTCAAAGAGCTACTACAAGCCATGTTGGATTTAGTGTTCCAAATTTATCTATCTATATAGGAGAGAACAGAGGGAATCCTAAATATAAAAACTGCTACTGTAGACGAACGCTTCAACCTAGAGAACAAAATTTGGTGAGCCAAGTGGGATTTGTGTACTGATCATTACCACCAAGTATCATCAAGATTGGGTGAAAAAATATTTGCTGGTATTTCGGAAATTCGTTAATTCTTAGAAGCTTGGCAACCCCTCTCGATGAAAGTGCTTTTCCACAGTCTGTGCCTAGGGCTACTTGAAGAGGAAACAAACCATAGAGACAAAACTGAGAACTCCTTTATTTTGTCAAGTTTCAAAGAGCTACTACGAATCATGTTGGATTTAGAGTTCCAAATTCATCTATCTATATAGGAGAGAACAGAGTGAAACCTAAATATAAACTGCTACTGTAGACGAACGCTTCAACCTAGAAGAACAAAATTTGGTGAGCCAAGTGGGATTTGTGTACTGATCATTACCACCAAGTATCATCAAGATTGGGTGAAAAAATATTTGCTGGTATTTCGGAAATTCGTTAATTCTTAGAAGCTTGGCAACCCCTCTCGATGAAAGTGCTTTTCCATAGTCTGTACTTAGGGCTACTTGAAGAAGAAACAAACCATACAGACAAAACAGAGAACTCCTTTATTTTGTCAAGTTTCAATGAGCTAGTACAAACCATGTTGTATTTAGAGTTCCAAATTCATCTATCTATATAGGAGACCACAGAGGGGAACCTAAATATAAAAACTGCTACTGTAGACGAGCGCTTCAACCTAGAAGAACAAAATTTGGTGAGCCAAGTGGGATTTGTGTACTAATCATTACCACCAAGTATCATCAAGATTGGGTGAAAAAATATTAGCTGGTATTTCGGAAACTCGTTAATTCTTAGAAGCTTGGCAAGGCCTCTCAATGAAAGTGCTTTTCCACACTCTGTGCCTAGGGCTACTTGAAGAGGAAAGAAACCATAGAGACAAAACGGAGAACTCCTTTATTTTGTAAAGTTTCACAGAGCTACTACCAAAAACGTTGGATTTAGAGTTCCAAATTCATCTAATTATATAGTCGAGAACAGAGGGAAACCAAAATATGAAAACTGCTACTGTAGACGAACGCTTCAACCTAGAGAACAAAATTTGGTGAGCCAAGTGGGATTTGTGTACTGATCATTACAACCAAATATCATCAAGATTGGGTGAAAAAATGTTTGCTGGTGTTTCGGAAACTCGTTAATTCTTAGAAGCTTGGCAACCCCTCTCGATGAAAGTGCTATTCCACAGTATGTGCCTAGGGCTACTTGAAGAGGAAACAAACCATAGAGACAAAACAGAGAACTCCTTTATTTTTTCAAGTTTCAAAGAGCTACTACAAACCATGTTGGATTTAGAGTTCCAAATTCATCTATCTATATAGGGAGACAGAGGGAAAACTAAATATAAAAACTGCTACTGTAGACGAACGCTTCAACCTAGAAGAACAAAATTTGGTGAGCCACGTGGGATTTGTGTACTGATCATTACCACCAAGTATCATCAAGATTGGGTGAAAAAATATTTTCTGGTATTTCGGAAACTCGTTAATTCTTAGAAGCTTGGCAACCCTCTCGATGAAAGTGCTTTTCCACAGTATGTGCTTAGGGCTACTTGAAGAGGAAACAAACCATAGAGACAAAACAGAGAACTCCTTTATTTTGTCAAGTTTCAAAGAGCTACTACAAAAAATGTTGGATTTAGAGTTCCAAATTCATCTATCTATATAGGAGAGAACAGAGGGGAACCTAAATATAAAAACTGCTGCTGTAGACGAACGCTTCAACCTAGAAGAACAAAATTTGGTGAGCCAAGTGGGATTTGTATACTGATCATTACCACCAAGTATCATCCAGATTGGGTGAAAAAATATTAGCTGGTATTTCGGAAACTCCTTAATTCTTTGAAGCTTGGCAACCCCTCTAGATGAAAGTACTTTTCCACAGTCTGTGCCTAGGGCTACTTGAAGAGGAAACAAACAATAGAGACAAAACTGAGAACTCTTTTATTTTGTCAAGTTTCAAAGAGCTACTACAAACAATGTTGGATATAGAGTTCCAAATTCATCTATTTATATAGGAGAGAACAGAGGGAAACAAAAATATAAAAACTGATACTGTAGACGAACGCTTCAACCTAGAGAAGAAAATTTGGTGAGCCAAGTGGGATTTGTGTACTGATCATTACCACAAAGTATCATCAAGATTGGGTGAAAAACTATTTGCTGGTATTTCGGAAACTCGTTAATTCTTAGAAGCTTGGCAACCATTCTCGATGAAAGTGCTTTTCCACAGTCTGTGCCTAGGGCTACTTGCAGAGGAAACAAACCATAGAGATAAACTGAGAAGTCCTTTATTTTGTCAAGTTTCAAAGCATTACTACAATCCATGTTTGATTTAGAGTTCCAAATTCATCTATCTATATAGGAGAGAACAGAGGGAAACCTAAATATAAAAACTGCTACTGTAGATGAACGCTTCAACATAGAAGAACAAAATTTGTGAGCCAAGTGGGATTTGAGTACTGATCATTACCACCAAGTATCATCAATATTGGGAGAAAAAATATTTGCTGGTATTTCGGAAAGTCGTTAAATCTTAGAAGCTTTGCAACCACTCTCAATGAAAGTGCTTTTCCACAGTCTGTGCCTAGGGCTACTTGAAGAGGAAACAAACCATAGAGACAAAACTGAGAAGTCCTTTATTTTGTCAAGTTTGAAAGAATTACTACAATCCATGTTGGATTTAGAGTTCCAAATTCATCTATCTATATATGAGAGAACAGAGTGAAACCTAAATATAAACTGCTACTGTAGACGAACGCTTCAACCTAGAAGAACAAAATTTGGTGAGCCAAGTGGGATTTGTGTACTGATCATTAACACCAAGTATCATCAAGATTGGGTGAAAAAATATTTGCTGGTATTTCGGAAACTCGTTAATTCTTAGAAGCTTGGCAACCCCTCTCAATGAAAGTGCTTTTCCACAGTCTGTGCCTAGGGCTACTTGAAGAGTAAACAAACCATAGAGACAAAACTGAGAAATCCTTTATCTTGTCAAGTTTCCAAGAGCTTCTACGAACCACGTTGGATTTAGAGTTCCAAATTCATCTATATATATAGGAGAAAACAGAGGGAAACCTAAATATAAAAACTGCTACTGTAAACGAACACTTCAAACTAGAAGAACAAAATTTGGAGAGCCAAGTGGGATTTGTGTACTGATCATTACCACCAAGTATCATCAAGATTGGGTGAAAAAATATTTGCTGGTATTTCGGAAACACGTAAATTCTTAGAAGCTTGGCAACCCCTCTCAATGAAAGTGCTTTTCAACAGTCTGTGCCTAGGGCTACGTGAAGAGGAAACAAACCATAGAGACAAAACTGAGAGCTCCTTTATTTTGTCAAGTTTCAAAGAATTACTACAATCCATGTTGGATTTAGAGTTCCAAATTCATCTATCTATATAGGGAGACAGAGGGAAACCTAAATATAAAAACTGCTACTGTAGACGAACGCTTCAACCTAGAAGAACAAAATTTGGTGAGCCAAGTGGGATTTGTGTACTGATCATTACCACCAAGTATCATCAAGATTGGTGAAAAAATGTTTGCTGGTATTTCGGAAACTCGTTAATTCTTAGAAGCTTGGCAACCCCTCTCGATGAAAGTTCTTTTCCACAGTCTGTGCCTAGGGCTACTTGAATAAGAAACAAACCATAGAGAGAAAACTGAGAACTCCTTTATTTTTTCAAGTTTCAAAGAGCTACTACAAGCCATGTTGGATTTAGAGTTCCAAATTCATCTATCTATATAGGAGAGAACAGAGGGAAACCTAAATATAAAAACTGCTACTGTAGACGAACGCTTCAACCTAGAAGAACAAAATTTGGTGAGCCAAGTGGGATTTGTATACTGATCATTACCACCAAGTATCATCCAGATTGGTTGAAAGAATATTAGCTGGTATTTCGGAAACTCCTTAATTCTTTGAAGCTTGGCAACCCCTCTAGATGAAAGTACTTTTTCACAGTCTGTGCCTAGGGCTACTTGGAAAAGGAAACAAACCATAGAGACAAAACTGAGAACTCCTTTATTTTGTAACGTTTAAAAAAGCTACTGCAAACCATGTTGCATTTAGAGTTCAAAATTCATCTATCTATATAGAAGAGAACAGAGGAAAACCTAAATATAAAAACTGCTACTGTAGACGAACGCTTCAAACTGGAAGAACAAAATTTGGTGAGCCAAGTGGGATTTGTGAATTGATCATTACCACAAAGTATCATCAAGATTGGGCGAAAAAATATTTGCAGGTATTTCGGAAACTCCTTAATTTTAGAAGGTTGGCAACCCCTCTCAATGAAAGTGCTTTTCCACAATTTGTGCCTAGGGCTACTTGAAGAGGAAACAAACCATAGAGACAAAACTGAGAACTCCTTTATTTTATCAAGTTTCAAAGAGCTACTACGAACCATGTTGGACTGAGAGTTCCAAATTCATCTATCTATATACGAGAGAACAGAGTGAAACCTCAATATAAATACTGATACTGTAGACGAACGCTTCAACTTAGAAGAACAAAATTTGGTGAGCCAAGTGGGATTTGTGTACTGATCATTATCACCAAGTATCATCAAGATTGGGTGAAAAAATATTTGCTGGTATTTCGGAAACTCGTTAATTCTTAGAAGCTTGGAAACCCCTCTCAATGAAATTGCTTTTCCACAGTCTGTGCCTAGGGCTACTTGAAGAGGAAACAAACCATAGCTACAAAACTGAGAACTCCTTTATTTTGTCAAGTTTCAAAGAGCTTCTACGAAACATGTTGGATTATAGTTCCAAATTCATCTATCTATATAGAAGTGAGCAGAGGGAAACCTAAATCTAAAAACTGGTACTGTAGATGAACGCTTCAACCTGGAAGAACAAACTTTGGTGAGCCAAGTAGGATTTGTGTACTGATCATTATCACCAAGTATCATCAAGATTGGGCAAAAAAATATTTGCTGGTATTTCGAAAACTAGTTAATTCTTAAAGCTTGGCAACCCCTCTCGATGAAAGTGCTTTTCCACAGTCTGTGCCTAGGACTACTTGAAGAGGAAACAAACCATAGAGACAAAACTGAGAACTGCTTTATTTTGTCAAGTTTCAAAGAGCTACTACGAACCATGTTGGATTTAGAGTTCCAAATTCGTCTATCTATATAGGAGAGAGCTGAGGGAAACCTAAATATAAAAACTGCTACTGTAGACGAAGGCTTCAACCTAGAAGAACAAAATTTGGTGAGCCAAGTGGGATTTGTGAACTGATCATTACCACCAAGGATCATCAAGATTGGCTGAAAAAATATTTGCTGGAAAATCGGATACTCGTTAATTCTTAGAAGCTTTGCAGCCCCTCTCGATGAAAGTGCTTTTCCACAGTCTGTGCCTAGGGCTACTTGAAGAGGAAACAAACCATAGAGACAAAACTGAGAACTCCTTTATTTTGTCAAGTTTCAAAGAGCTACTACGAACCATGTTGGATTGAGAGTTCCAAATTCATCTATCTATATAGGAGAGAGCAGAGGGAAACCTAAATATAAAAACTGCTACTGTAGACGAACGCTTCAACCTGGAAGAACAAACTTTGGTGAGCCAAGTGGGATTTGTGTACTGATCATTACCACCAAGTATCATCAAGATTGGGTGAAAAAATACTTGCTGGTATTTTGTAAACTCGTTAATTTTTAGAAGCTTGACAACCCCTCTCAATGAAAGTGCTTTTCCACAGTCTGTGCTTACGGCTACTTAAAGAGGAAACAAAGCATTGAGATAAAACTGAGAACTCCTTTATTTTGTCAAGTTTCAAAGAGCTACTACAAACCATGTTGGATTTAGAGTTCCAAATTCATCTATCTATATAGGAGAGAGCAGATATAAACCTAAATATAAAAACTGCTACTGTAGACGAACGCTTCAACCTAGAAGAACAAAATTTGGTGAGCCATGTGGGATTTGTGTACTGATCATTACCAGCAAGTATCATCAAGATTGGGTGAAAAAATATTTGCTGGTATTTCTGAAACTCGTTAATTTTTAGATGCTTGGCAACCCCTCTCAATGAAAGTGCTTTTCCACAGTCTGTGCTTAGGGCTACTTAAAGAGGAAACAAACCATAGAGACAAAACTGAGAACTCCTTTATTTTGTCAACTTTCAAAGAGCTACTACAAACCATGTTGGATATATAGTTCCAAAATCATCTGTCTATATAGGAGAGAGCAGAGGGAAACCTAAATATAAAAACTGCTACTGTAGACGAATGCTTCAACCTAGAAGAACAAAATTTGGTGAGCCAAGTGGTTTTGTGTACTGATCATTACCACCAAGTATCATCAAGATTGGGTGAAAAAATATTTGCTGGTATTTCGGAAACTCGTTAATTCTTAGAAGCTTGGCAACACCACTCAATGAAAGTGCTTTCCCACAGTCTGTGCCTAGGGCTACATGAAGAGGAAACAAACGATAGAGAAAAAACTGAGAACTCCTTTATTTTGTCAAGTTTCAAAGAGCTACTACGAACCATGTTGGATTTAGAGTTCCAAATTCATCTATCTATATAGTAGAGAACTGAGGGAAACCTAAATATAAAAACTGATACTGTAGACGAACGCTTCAAAATAGAAGAACAAAATTTGGTGAGCCAAGTGGGATTTCTGTATTGATCATTACAACCAAGTATCATCAAGATTGGGTGAAAAAATATTTGCTGGTATTTCGGAAACACGTTAATTCTTAGAAGCTTGGCAACCCCTCTCAATGAAAGTGCTTTTCCACAGTCTGTGCCTAGGGCTACTTGAAGAGAAACAAACCATAGAGACAAAACTGAGAGCTCCTTTATTTTGTCAAGTTTCCAAGAATTACTACAATCCATGTTGGATCTAGAGTCCCAAATTCATCTATCCATATAGGAGAGAACAGAGGGAAACCTAAATATAAAAACTGCTACTGTACACGAACGCTTCAACCTAGAAGAACAAAATTTGGTGAGAGAAGTGGGATTTGGGTACTGATCATTACCACCAAGTATCATCAAGATTGGGTGAAAAAATGTTTCCTGTATTTCGGAAATTCGTTAATTCTTAGAAGCTTGGCAACCCCTCTCGATGAAAGTGCTTTTCCACAGTCTGTGCCTAGGGCTACTTGAAGAGGAAACAAACCATAGAGACAAAACTGAGAACACTTTATTTTGTCAAGTTTCAAAGAGCTACTACGAACCATGTTGCATGAGAGTTCCAAATTCATCTATCTATATAGGAGAGAGCAGAGGGAAAAATAAATATAAAAACTGCTACTGTAGACGAACGCTTCAACCTAGAAGAACAAAATTTGGTGAGCCAAGTGGGATTTGTGTACTGATCATTACCACCAAGTATCATCAAGATTGGGTGAAAAAATATTTGCTGGTATTTCGGAAACTCGTTAATTCTTAGAAGCTTTGCAACCCCTCTCGATGAAAGTGCTTTTCCACAGTCTGTGTCTAGGGCTACTTGAAGAGGAAACAAACCATAGAGACAAAACTGAGAACTCTTTTATTTTGTCAAGTTTCAAAGAGCTACTACGAATCATGTTGGATTTAGAGTTCCAAATTCATCTATCTATATAGGAGAGAACAGAGTGAAACCTAAATATAAACTGCTACTGTAGACAAACGCTTCAACCTAGAAGAACAAAATTTGGTGAGCCAAGTGGGATTTGTGTACTGATCATTACCAGCAAGTATCATCAAGATTGGGTGAAAAAATATTTGCTGGTATTTCTGAAATTCGTTAATTATTAGAAGCTTGGCAACCCCTCTCGATGAAAGTGCTTTTCCATAGTCTGTACTTAGGGCTACTTGAAGAAGAAACAAACCATACAGACAAAACAGAGAACTCCTTTATTTTGTCAAGTTTCAATGAGCTAGTACAAACCATGTTGTATTTAGAGTTCCAAATTCATCTATCTATATAGGAGACCACAGAGGGGAACCTAAATATAAAAACTGCTACTGTAGACGAGCGCTTCAACCTAGAAGAACAAAATTTGGTGAGCCAAGTGGGATTTGTGTACTAATCATTACCACCAAGTATCATCCAGATTGGGTGAAAAAATATTAGCTGGTATTTCGGAAACTCGTTAATTCTTAGAAGCTTGGCAAGGCCTCTCAATGAAAGTGCTTTTCCACACTCTGTGCCTAGGGCTACTTGAAGAGGAAAGAAACCATAGAGACAAAACGGAGAACTCCTTTATTTTGTCAAGTTTCACAGAGCTACTACCAAAAAACGTTGGATTTAGAGTTCCAAATTCATCTAATTATATAGTCGAGAACAGAGGGAAACCAAAATATGAAAACTGCTACTGTAGACGAACGCTTCAACCTAGAGAACAAAATTTGGTGAGCCAAGTGGGATTTGTGTACTGATCATTACAACCAAATATCATCAAGATTGGGTGAAAAAATGTTTGCTGGTGTTTCGGAAACTCGTTAATTCTTAGAAGCTTGGCAACCCCTCTCGATGAAAGTGCTATTCCACAGTATGTGCCTAGGGCTACTTGAAGAGGAAACAAACCATAGAGACAAAACTGAGAACTCCTTTATTTTGTCAAGTTTCAAAGAGCTACTACAAACCATGTTGGATTTAGAGTTCCAAATTCATCTATCTATATAGGAGAGAACAGAGGGAAACCAAAATATAAAATCTGATACTGTAGACGAACGCTTCAACCTAGAGAAGAAAATTTGGTGAGCCACGTGGGATTTGTGTACTGATCATTACCACAAAGTATCATCAAGATTGGGTGAAAAACTATTTGCTGGTATTTCGGAAACTCGTTAATTCTTAGAAGCTTGGCAACCATTCTCGATGAAAGTGCTTTTCCACAGTCTGTGCCTAGGGCTACTTGCAGAGGAAACAAACCATAGAGATAAACTGAGAAGTCCTTTATTTTGTCAAGTTTCAAAGCATTACTACAATCCATGTTTGATTTAGAGTTCCAAATTCATCTATCTATATAGGAGAGAACAGAGGGAAACCTAAATATAAAAACTGCTACTGTAGATGAACGCTTCAACATAGAAGAACAAAATTTGTGAGCCAAGTGGGATTTGAGTACTGATCATTACCACCAAGTATCATCAATATTGGGAGAAAAAATATTTGCTGGTATTTCGGAAAGTCGTTAAATCTTAGAAGCTTTGCAACCACTCTCAATGAAAGTGCTTTTCCACAGTCTGTGCCTAGGGCTACTTGAAGAGGAAACAAACCATAGAGACAAAACTGAGAAGTCCTTTATTTTGTCAAGTTTGAAAGAATTACTACAATCCATGTTGGATTTAGAGTTCCAAATTCATCTATCTATATATGAGAGAACAGAGTGAAACCTAAATATAAACTGCTACTGTAGACGAACGCTTCAACCTAGAAGAACAAAATTTGGTGAGCCAAGTGGGATTTGTGTACTGATCATTAACACCAAGTATCATCAAGATTGGGTGAAAAAATATTTGCTGGTATTTCGGAAACTCGTTAATTCTTAGAAGCTTGGCAACCCCTCTCAATGAAAGTGCTTTTCCACAGTCTGTGCCTAGGGCTACTTGAATAGTAAACAAACCATAGAGACAAAACTGAGAAATCCTTTATCTTGTCAAGTTTCCAAGAGCTTCTACGAACCACGTTGGATTTAGAGTTCCAAATTCATCTATATATATAGGAGAAAACAGAGGGAAACCTAAATATAAAAACTGCTACTGTAAACGAACACTTCAAACTAGAAGAACAAAATTTGGAGAGCCAAGTGGGATTTGTGTACTGATCATTACCACCAAGTATCATCAAGATTGGGTGAAAAAATATTTGCTGGTATTTCGGAAACACGTAAATTCTTAGAAGCTTGGCAACCCCTCTCAATGAAAGTGCTTTTCAACAGTCTGTGCCTAGGGCTACGTGAAGAGGAAACAAACCATAGAGACAAAACTGAGAGCTCCTTTATTTTGTCAAGTTTCAAAGAATTACTACAATCCATGTTGGATTTAGAGTTCCAAATTCATCTATCTATATAGGGAGACAGAGGGAAACCTAAATATAAAAACTGCTACTGTAGACGAACGCTTCAACCTAGAAGAACAAAATTTGGTGAGCCAAGTGGGATTTGTGTACTGATCATTACCACCAAGTATCATCAAGATTGGTGAAAAAATGTTTGCTGGTATTTCGGAAACTCGTTAATTCTTAGAAGCTTGGCAACCCCTCTCGATGAAAGTTCTTTTCCACAGTCTGTGCCTAGGGCTACTTGAATAAGAAACAAACCATAGAGAGAAAACTGAGAACTCCTTTATTTTTTCAAGTTTCAAAGAGCTACTACAAGCCATGTTGGATTTAGAGTTCCAAATTCATCTATCTATATAGGAGAGAACAGAGGGAAACCTAAATATAAAAACTGCTACTGTAGACGAACGCTTCAACCTAGAAGAACAAAATTTGGTGAGCCAAGTGGGATTTGTATACTGATCATTACCACCAAGTATCATCCAGATTGGGTGAAAAAATATTAGCTGGTATTTCGGAAACTCCTTAATTCTTTGAAGCTTGGCAACCCCTCTAGATGAAAGTACTTTTCCACAGTCTGTGCCTAGGGCTACTTGGAAAAGGAAACAAACCATAGAGACAAAACTGAGAACTCCTTTATTTTGTAACGTTTAAAAAAGCTACTGCAAACCATGTTGCATTTAGAGTTCAAAATTCATCTATCTATATAGAAGAGAACAGAGGAAAACCTAAATATAAAAACTGCTACTGTAGACGAACGCTTCAACCTGGAAGAACAAAATTTGGTGAGCCAAGTGGGATTTGTGAATTGATCATTACCACAAAGTATCATCAAGATTGGGCGAAAAAATATTTGCAGGTATTTCGGAAACTCGTTAATTTTAGAAGGTTGGCAACCCCTCTCAATGAAAGTGCTTTTCCACAGTTTGTGCCTAGGGCTACTTGAAGAGGAAACAAACCATAGAGACAAAACTGAGAACTCCTTTATTTTATCAAGTTTCAAAGAGCTACTACGAACCATGTTGGACTGAGAGTTCCAAATTCATCTATCTATATACGAGAGAACAGAGTGAAACCTCAATATAAATACTGATACTGTAGACGAACGCTTCAACTTAGAAGAACAAAATTTGGTGAGCCAAGTGGGATTTGTGTACTGATCATTATCACCAAGTATCATCAAGATTGGGTGAAAAAATATTTGCTGGTATTTCGGAAACTCGTTAATTCTTAGAAGCTTGGAAACCCCTCTCAATGAAATTGCTTTTCCACAGTCTGTGCCTAGGGCTACTTGAAGAGGAAACAAACCATAGCTACAACACTGAGAACTCCTTTATTTTGTCAAGTTTCAAAGAGCTTCTACGAAACATGTTGGATTATAGTTCCAAATTCATCTATCTATATAGAAGTGAGCAGAGGGAAACCTAAATCTAAAAACTGGTACTGTAGATGAACGCTTCAACCTGGAAGAACAAACTTTGGTGAGCCAAGTAGGATTTGTGTACTGATCATTACCACCAAGTATCATCAAGATTGGGCAAAAAAATATTTGCTGGTATTTCGAAAACTAGTTAATTCTTAAAGCTTGGCAACCCCTCTCGATGAAAGTGCTTTTCCACAGTCTGTGCCTAGGACTACTTGAAGAGGAAACAAACCATAGAGACAAAACTGAGAACTGCTTTATTTTGTCAAGTTTCAAAGAGCTACTACGAACCATGTTGGATTTAGAGTTCCAAATTCGTCTATCTATATAGGAGAGAGCTGAGGGAAACCTAAATATAAAAACTGCTACTGTAGACGAAGGCTTCAACCTAGAAGAACAAAATTTGGTGAGCCAAGTGGGATTTGTGAACTGATCATTACCACCAAGGATCATCAAGATTGGCTGAAAAAATATTTGCTGGAAAATCGGAAACTCGTTAATTCTTAGAAGCTTTGCAGCCCCTCTCGATGAAAGTGCTTTTCCACAGTCTGTGCCTAGGGCTACTTGAAGAGGAAACAAACCATAGAGACAAAACTGAGAACTCCTTTATTTTGCCAAGTTTCAAAGAGCTACTACGAACCATGTTGGATTGAGAGTTCCAAATTCATCTATCTATATAGGAGAGAGCAGAGGGAAACCTAAATATAAAAACTGCTACTGTAGACGAACGCTTCAACCTGGAAGAACAAACTTTGGTGAGCCAAGTGGGATTTGTGTACTGATCATTACCACCAAGTATCATCAAGATTGGGTGAAAAAATACTTGCTGGTATTTTGTAAACTCGTTAATTTTTAGAAGCTTGACAACCCCTCTCAATGAAAGTGCTTTTCCACAGTCTGTGCTTACGGCTACTTAAAGAGGAAACAAAGCATTGAGATAAAACTGAGAACTCCTTTATTTTGTCAAGTTTCAAAGAGCTACTACAAACCATGTTGGATTTAGAGTTCCAAATTCATCTATCTATATAGGAGAGAGCAGATATAAACCTAAATATAAAAACTGCTACTGTAGACGAACGCTTCAACCTAGAAGAACAAAATTTGGTGAGCCATGTGGGATTTGTGTACTGATCATTACCACCAAGTATCATCAAGATTGGGTGAAAAAATATTTGCTGGTATTTCTGAAACTCGTTAATTTTTAGATGCTTGGCAACCCCTCTCAATGAAAGTGCTTTTCCACAGTCTGTGCCTAGGGCTACTTGGAAAAGGAAACAAACCATAGAGACAAAACTGAGAACTCCTTTATTTTGTAACGTTTAAAAAAGCTACTGCAAACCATGTTGCATTTAGAGTTCAAAATTCATCTATCTATATAGAAGAGAACAGAGGAAAATCTAAATATAAAAACTACTACTGCAGATGAACGCTTCAACCTAGAAGAACAAAATTTGGTGAGCCAAGTGGGATTTGTGTACTGATCATTACCACCAAGTATCATCAAGATTGGGTAAAGGAAATATTTGCTGGTATTTTGGAAACTCGTTAATTCTTAGAAGCTTGGCAACCCCTCTCGATTAAAGTGCTTTTCCGCAGTCTGTGCCTAGGGCTACGTGAAGAGGAAACAAACCATAGAGACAAAACTGAGAACTCCTTTATTTTGTCAAGTTTCAAAGAGCGACTACGAACCATGTTGGATTGAGAGTTCCAAATTCATCTATCTATATACGAGTGAGCAGAGGGAAACCTAAATATAAAAACTGCTACTGTAGACGAACGCTTCAACCTGGAAGAACAAAATTTGGTGAGCCAAGTGGGATTTGTGAATTGATTATTACCACAAAGTATCATCAAGATTGGGCGAAAAAAATATTTGCAGGTATTTCGGAAACTCGTTAATTTTAGAAGGTTGGCAACCCCTCTCAATGAAAGTGCTTTTCCACAGTCTGTGCCTAGGGCTACTTGAAGAGGAAACAAACCATAGAGACAAAACTGACAACTCCTTTATTTTATCAAGTTTCAAAGATCTACTACGAACCATGTTGGACTGAGAGTTCCAAATTCATCTATCTATATACGAGAGAACAGAGTGAAACCTCAATATAAATACTGATACTGTAGACGAACGCTTCAACTTAGAAGAACAAAATTTGGTGAGCCAAGTGGGATTTGTGTACTGATCATTACCACCAAGTATCATCAAGATTGGGTGAAAAAATATTTGCTGGTATTTCGGAAACTCGTTAATTCTTAGAAGCTTGGAAACCCCTCTCAATGAAATTGCTTTTCCACAGTCTGTGCCTAGGGCTACTTAAAGAGGAAACAAACCATAGCTACAAAACTGAGAACTCCTTTATTTTGTCAAGTTTCAAAGAGCTTCTACGAAACATGTTGGATTATAGTTCCAAATTCATCTATCTATATAGAAGTGAGTAGAGGGAAACCTAAATATAAAAACTGCTACTGTAGACGAACGCTTCAACCTAGAAGAACAAAATTTGGTGAGCCAAGTGGGATTTGTGTACTGATCATTTCACTAAGTATCATCAAGATTGGGTGAAAAAGTGTTTGCTCGTATTTCAGAAACTCGTTAATTCTTAGAAGCTTGGCAACCCCTCTCAATGAAAGTGCTTTTCCACAGTCTGTGCCTAGGGCTACTTGAAGAGGAAACAAACCATAGAGACAAAACTGAGAACTCCTTTATTTGTCAAGTTTCAAAGAGCTACTACAAACCATGTTGTATTGAGAGTTCCAAATTCATCTATCTACATACGAGAGAGCAGAGGGAAACCTAAATATGAAAACTGCTACTGTAGACGAACGCTTCAACCTGGAAGAACAAAATTTGGTGAGCCAATTGGGATTTGTGAACTGATCATTACCACAAAGTATCATAAGGATTGGGTGAAAAAATATTTGCAGGTATTTCGGAAACTCGTTAATTTTAGAAGGTTGGCAAACCCTCTCAATGAAAGTGCTTTTCCACAGTCTCTGCCTAGGGCTACTTGAAGAGAAAACAAACCATAGAGACAAAACTGAGAACTCCTTTATTTTATCAAGTTTCAAAGAGCTACTACGAACCATGTTGGACTGAGAGTTCCAAATTCATCTCTATATACGAGAGAACAGAGTGAAACCTCAATATAAATACTGATACTGTAGACGAACGCTTAAACTTAGAAGAACAAAATTTGGTGAGCCAAGTGGGATTTGTGTACTGATCATTACCAGTAAGTATCATCAAGCTTGGGTGAAAAAATATTTGCTGGTATTTCGGAAACTCGTTAATTCT
>NW_027517047.1:0-49340 GCF_048772815.1 Callospermophilus lateralis | reverse complement strand
TAGTAGCTCCTTGAAACTTGACAAAATAAAGGAGTTCTCAGTTTTGTCTCTATGGTTTTGTTTCCTCTTCAAGTAGCCTAGGCACAGACTGTGGAAAAGCACTTTCATTGAGAGGGGTTGCCAAGCTTCTAAGAAATTCCGAGTTTCCGAAATACCAGCAAATATTTTTTCACCCAATCTTGATGATACTTGGTGGTAATGATCAGTACACAAATCCCACATGGCTCACCAAATTTTGTTCTTCTAGGTTGAAGCGTTCGTCTACAGTAGCAGTTTTTATATTTAGGTTTCCCTCTGTTCTCTCCTATATAGATAGATGAATTTGGAACTCTAAATCCAACATGGTTTGTAGTAGCTGTTTGAAACTTGACAAAATAAAGGAGTTCTCAGTTTTGTCTCTATGGTTTGTTTCCTCTTAAAGTAGCCCTAGGCACAGACTGTGGAAAGCACTTTCATTGAGATGGGTTGCCAAGCTTCTAAGAAATAACGAGTTTCCGAAATACCAGCAAATATTTTTTCACCCAATCTTGATGATACTTGGTGGTAAAGATCAGTACACAAATCCCACTTGGCTCACCAAATTTTGTTCTTCTAGGTTGAAGCGTTCGTCTACAGTAGCAGTTTTTATATTTAGGTTCATCTGTTCTCTCCTATATAGATAGATGAATTTGGAACTCTAAATCCAACATGGTTTGTAGTAGCTCTTTGAAACTTGAAAAAAATAAAGGAGTTCTCAGTTTTTTCTCTATGGTTTGTATCCTCTTCAAGTAGCCCTAGGCACAGACTGTGGAAAAGCACTTTCATTGAGAGGGGTTGCCAAGCTTCTAGGAAATAACGAGTTTCCGAAAGACCAACAAATATTTTTTCAACCAAATTTGATGATTCTTGGTGGTAACGATCAGTACACAAATCCCACTTGGCTCACGAAATTTTGTACTTCTAGTTTGAAGCTTTCGTCTACAGTAGCAGTTTTTATATTTAGGTTTCCCTCTGTTCTCTCCTATATAGATAGATGAATTTGGAACTCTAAATCCAACATGGTATGTAGTAGCTCTTTGAAACTTGACAAAATAAAGGAGTTCTCAGTTTAGTCTCTCTGGTTTGTTTCCTCTTCAAGTAGCCATAGGCACAGACTGTGGGAAAGCACTTTCATTGAGAGGGTATGCCAAGCTTCTAAGAAATAACGAGTTCGAAATACCAGCAAATATTTTTTCACCCAATCTTGATGATACTTGGTGGTAATGATCAGTACACAAATCCCACTTGGCTCACCAAATTTTGTTCTTCTAGGTTGAAGCGTTCGTCTACAGTAGCAGTTTTTATATTTAGGTTTCCTCTGTTCTCTCCCATATAGATAGATGAATTTGGAACTCTAAATCCAACATGGTTTGTAGTAGCTCTTTGAAACTTGACAAAAGAAAGGAGTTCTCAGTTTTGTCTCTATGGTTTGTTTCCTCTTCAAGTAGCCCTAGGCACGGACTGTGGGAAAGCACTTTCATTGAGAGGGGTTGCCAAGCTTCTAAGAAATAACGAGTTTCGGAAATACCAGCAAATATTTTTTCACCCAATCTTGATGATACTTGGTGGTAATGATCAGTACACAGATCGCACTTGGCTCACCAAATTTTGTTCTTCTAGGTTGAAGCGTTCATCTAAAGTAGCCGTTTTTATATTTAGGTTTCACTCTGTTCTCTCATATATAGATAGATGAATTTGGAACTCTAAATCCAACATGGTTTGCAGTAGCTCTTTGAAACTTGACAAATAAAGGAGTTCTGAGTGTTGTCTCTATGGTTTGTTTCCTCTTCACGTAGCCCTATGCGCACACTGTGGAAAAGCACTTTCATTGAGAGGGGTTACCAATCTTCTAAGAAATAACTAGTTTCCGAAGTACCAGCAAATATTTTTTCACCCAATCTTGATGATACTTGTTGCTAATGATCAGTACACAAATCCCACTTGGCTCACCAAATTTGTTCTTCTAGGTTGAAGCGTTCATCTACACTAGCAGGTTTTATATTTAGGTTTCACTCTGTTCTCTCATATATAGATAAATGAATTTGGAACTCTAAATCCAACATGGTTTGTAGTAGCTTTTTGAAACTTGACAAAATAAAGGAGTTCTCAGTTTTGTCTCTATGGTTTGTTTCCTCTTCAAGTAGCCCTAGGCACAGACTGTGGAAAAGCACTTTCATTGAGAGGGGTTGCCAAGATTCTAAGAAATTACGAGTTTCCGAAATACCAGCAAATATTTTTTTACCCAATTTTGATGATACTTGGTGGTAATGATCAGTACACACATCCCACTTGGCTCACCAAATTTTGTTCTTCTAGGTTGTAGCGTTCGTCTACAGTAGCAGTTTTTATATTTAGGTTTCCCTCTGTTCTCTCCTGTATAGATAGATGAATTTGGAACTCTAAATCCAACATGGTTTGTAGTAGCTCTTTGAAAATTGACAAAATAAAGGAGTTCTCAGTTCTGTTTCTATGGATTGTTTCCTCTTCAAGTAGCCCTAGGCACAGACTGTGGAAAAGCACTTTCATTGAGAGGGGTTGCCAAGCTTCTAAGAATTAACGATTTTCCGAAATACCAGCAAATATTTTTCCACCCAATCTTGATGATACTTGTTGCTAATGATCAGTACACACATCCCACTTGGCTCACCAAATTTTGTTCTTCTAGGTTGAAGCTTTCTCCTACAGTAGCAGTTTTTATATTTAGGTTTCCCTCTGTTCTCTCCTATATATATATATGAAAATGGAACTCTAAATCCAACATGGTTTGTAGTAGCTCTTTGAAACTTGACAAAATAAAGGAGTTCTGAGTTTTGTCTCTATGGTTTGTTTCCTCTTCAAGTAGCCCTAGGCACAGACTGTGGAAAAGCACTTTCATTGAGAGGGGTTGCCAAGCTTCTAAGAATTAACGATTTTCCGAAATACCAGCAAATATTTTTCCACCCAATCTTGATGATACTTGTTGCTAATGATCAGTTCATAAATCCCACTTGGCTCACCAAATTTTGTTCTTCTAGGTTGAAGCTTTCTCCTACAGTAGCAGTTTTTATATTTAGGTTTCCCTCTGTTCTCTCCTATATAGATATATGAATCTGGAACTCTAAATCCAACATGGTTTGTAGTAGCTCTTTGAAACTTGACAAAATAAAGGAGTTCTGAGTTTTGTCTCTATGGTTTGTTTCCTCTTCAAGTAGCCCTAGGCACAGACTGTGGAAAAGCACTTTCATTGAGAGGGGTTGCCAAGCTTCTAAGAAATAACGGGTTTCCGAAATACCAGCAAATATTTTTTCACCCAATCTTGATGATACTTGTTGCTAATGATGAGAACACAAATCCCACTTGGCTCACCAATTTTGTTCTTCTAGGTTGACGCGTTCGTCTACAGTAGCAGTTTTTATATTTAGGTTTCTCTCTGTTCTCTCCTATATAGATAGATGAATTTGGAACTCTAAATCCAACATGGATTGTAGTAGCTCTTTGAAACTTGACAAAATAAAGGAGTTCTCAGTTTTGTCTCTATGGTTTGTTTCCTCTTAAAGTTGACCTACGCACAGACTGTGTAAGCACTTTCATTTAGATGGGTTGCAAAGCTGCTAAGAAATAACGAGTTTCCAAATACCAGCAAATATTTCTTCACCCAATCTTGATGATACTTGGTGGTAATGATCAGAACACAAATCCCACTTGGCTCACCAAATTTTGTTCTTCTAGGTTGAAGCGTTCCACTACAGTAGAAGTTTTTTATATTTAGGTTTCTCTCTCTTCTATCCTATATAGATAGATTAATTTGGAACTTTAAATCCAACATGGATTGTATTAGCTCTTTGAAACTTGACAAAATAAAGGAGTTCTCAGTTTTGTTTCTATGGTTTGTTTCCTCTTCAAGTAGCCCTAGGCACAGACTGTGGAAAAGCAGTTTCATTGAGAGGGGTTGCCAAGCTACTAAGAAATATCGAGTTTCTGAAATACCAGCAAATATTTTTTCAACCATTCTTGATGATACTTGTTGCTAATGATCAGTACACAGATCACACTTGGCTCACCAAATTTTGTTCTTCTGGGTTGAAGAGTTCGTCTACAGTAGCAGTTTTTAAATTTAGGTTTCCCTCTGTTCTCTCCTATATAAATAGATGAATTTGGAACTCTAAATCCAACATGGTTTGTAGTAGCTCTTGGAAACTTGACAAAATAAAGGAGTTCTCAGTTTTGTCTCTATGATTTCTTTTCTCTTCAAGTAGCCCTAGGCACAGACTGTGGAAAAGCACTTTCATTGAGAGTGGTTGCCAAGCTTCTAAGAAATTACAAGCTTCAGAAACACCAGCAAATATTTTTACACCGAATCTTGATGATACTTGGTTGTAATGATCAGTACACAAATCCCACTTGGCTCAACAAATTTTGTTCTTCTAGGTTGAAGCGTTCGTCTACAGTAGCAGTTTTTATATTTAGGTTTCTCTCTGTTCTCTCCTATATAGATAGCTGAATTTGGAACTCTAAATCCAACATGGATTGTAGTAGCTCTTTGAAACTTGACAAAATAAAGGAGTTCTCAGTTTTGTCTCTATGGTTTGTGTCCTCTTTTAGTAGCCCTAGGCACAGACTGTGGAAGCACTTTCAGTCTGATGGGTTGCCAACTTCTAAGAAATAACGAGTTTCCAAAATACCAGCAAATATTTTTTCACCCAATCTTCATGATACTTGGTGGTAATGATCAGTACACAAATCCCACTTGGCTCACCAAATTTTGTTCTTCTAGGTTGAAGCGTTCGTCTACAGTAGCAGTTTTTATATTTAGGTTTCTCTCTGTTCTCTCCTATATAGATAGATGAATTTGGAACTTTAAATCCAACATGGATTGTAGTACCTCTTTGAAACTTGACAAAATAAAGGAGTTCTCAGTTTTGTCTCTATGGTTTGTTTCCTCTTCAAGTAGCCCTAGGCAAGGCTGTGGAAAAGCACTTTCATTGAGAGGGGTTGCCAAGCTTCTAAGAAGTAACGGGTTTCCGAAATACCAGCAAATATTTTTTTCACCCAATCTTGATGATACTTGGTGGTAATGATCAGTACACAGATCCCACTTGGCTCACCAAATTTTGTTCTTCTAGGTTGAAGCGTTCGTCTAAAGTAGCAGTTTTTATATTTAGGTTTCACTCTGTTCTCTCATATATAGATAGAAGAATTTGAAACTCTAAATCCAACATGGTTTGTAGTAGCTCTTTGAAACTTGACAAAATAAAGAGTTCTGAGTTTTGTCTCTATGGTTTGTTTCCACTTCAAGTAGCCCTAGGCACAGACTGTGGAAAACCACTTTCATTGAGAGGGGTTGCAAAACTTCTAAGAAATAACGAGTTTCCGAAGTATCAGCAAATATTTTTTCACCCAATCTTGATGATACTTTGTGGTAATGATCAGTACACAGTACCCACTTGGCTCACCAAATTTTGTTCTTCTAGGTTGAAGCGTTCGTCTACAGTAGCCGTTTTTATATTTAGGTTTCACTCTGTTGTCTCATATATAGATAGATGAATTTGGAACTCTAAATCCAACATGGCTTGTAGTAGCTCTTTGAACTTGACAAAATAAAGGAGTTCTGAGTTTTGTCTCTTTGGTTTGTTTCCTCTTCATGTAGCCCTAGGCACACACTGTGGAAAAGTACTTTCATTGAGAGGGGTTGCCAAGCTTCTAAGAATTATCGATTTTCCGAAATACGAGCAAATATTTTTTCACCCAATCTTGATGATACTTGGTGCTAATGATCAGTACACAAATCCCACTTGGCTCACCATATTTTGTTCTTCTAGGTTGAAGCGTTCGTCTACAGTAGCAGGTTTTATATTTAGGTTTCACTCTGTTCTCTCCTGTATAGTTAGATGAATTTGGAACTCTAAATCCAACATGGTTTGTAGTAGCTCTTTGAAACTTGAAAAAATAAAGGAGTTCTCAGTTTTGTCTCTATGGATTGTTTTCTCTTCAATTAGCACTAGGCACACACTGTGGAAAAGCACTTTCATTGAGAGGGGTTGCCAAGCTTCTAAGAAATAACGAGTTTCTGAAATACCAGCAAAAATTTTTTCACCCAATCTTGATGATACTTGTTGCTAATGATCAGTACACAAATCCCACTTGGCTCACCAAATTGTTTTCTTCTAGGTTGAAGCGTTCGCCTACAGTAGCAGTTTTTATATTTAGGTTTCCCTCTGTTCTCTCCTATATAGGTATATGAATTTGGAACTCTAAATCCAACATGGTTTGTAGTAGCTCTTTGAAACTTGACAAAATAAAAGCGTTCTCAGTTTTTTCTCTATGGTTTGTTTCCTCTTCAAGTAGCCCTAGGCACAGACTGTGGAAAAGCACTTTCATTGAGAGATTTTGCCAATCTTCTAAGAAATTACAAGTTTCTGAAACACCACAAAATATTTGTTCACCCAATCTTGATGATACTTGGTGGTGATGATCAGTACACAAATCCCAATTGGCTCACCAAAATTTGTTCTTCTAGGTTGAAGCGTTCGTCTACAGTAGCCGTTTTTATATTTAGGTTTCTCTCTGTTCTCTCCTATATAGATAGATGAATTTGGAACTCTAAATCCAACATGGATTGTAGTAGCTCTTTGAAACTTGACAAAATAAAGGAGTTCTCAGTTTTGTCTCTATGGTTTTTTCCTCTTCAAGTAGCCCTAGGCACAGACTGTGGAAAACCACTTTCATTGAGAGGGGTTGCCAACCTTCTAAGAATTAACGATTTTCCGAAATACCAGTAAATATTTTTTCACCCAATCTTGATGATACTTCTTGCTAATGATCAGTACACAAATCCCACGTGGCTCACCAAATTTTGTTCTTAGGTTGAAGCGTTCGCCTACAGTAGCAGTTTTTATATTTAGGTTTCCCTTGGTCTCTCCTATATTGATATATGAATCTGGAACTCTAAATCCAACATGGTTTGTAGTAACTCTGTGAAACTTGACAAAATAAAGGAGTTCTGAATTTTGTCTCTATGGTTTGTTTCCTCTTCAATTAGCCCTAGGCACAGACTGTGGAAAAGCACTTTCGTTGAGAGGGGTTGGCAAGCTTCTAAGAAATAACGAGTTTCCGAAATACCAGCAAATATTTTTTCACCCAATCTTGACGATACTTGGTGGTAATGATCAGTACACAAATCCCACTTGGCTCACCAAATTTTATTCTTCTAGGTTGAGGCGTTCGTCTACAGTAGCAGGTTTTATATTTAGGTTTCTCTCTCTTCTCTCCTATATAGATAGATGAATTTGGAACTCTAAATCCAACATGGATTGTAGTAGCTCTTTGAAACTTGACAAAATAAAGGAGTTCTCAGTTTTGTCTCTATGGTTTGTTTCCTCTTCAAGTAGCCCTATGCAAGACTGTGGAAAAGCACTTTCATTGAGAGGGGTTGCCAAGCTTCTAAGAAATAACGAGTTTCCGAAATACCAACAAATATTTTTTCACCCAATCTTTATGATACTTGGTGGTAATGATCAGTACACAGATGCCACTTGGCTCACCAAATTTTGTTCTTCTAGGTTGAAGCGTTCGTGTACAGTAGCAGTTTTTATATTTAGGTTTCACTCTGTTCTCTCCTATATAGATAGATGAATTTGGAACTCTAAATCCAACATGGTTTGTAGTAGCTCTTGGAAACTTGACAAAATAAAGAAGTTCTCAGTTTTGTCTCTATGGTTTCTTTTCTCTTCAAGTAGCCCTAGGCACAAACTGTGGAAAAGCACTTTCATTGAGAGTGGTTGCCAAGCTTCTAAGAAATTACAAGTTTCCGAAACACCAGCAAATATTTTTACACCGAATCTTGATGATACTTGGTTGTAATGATCAGTACACAAATCCCACTTGGCTAACCAAATTTTGTTCTTCTAGGTTGAAGCGTTCGTCTACAGTAGCAGTTTTTATATTTAGGTTTCTCTCTGTTCTCTCCTATATAGAAATATGAATTTGGAACTCTAAATCCAACATGGATTGTAGTAGCTTTTGAAACTTGACAAAATAAAGGAGTTCTCAGTTTTGTCTCTAAGGATTGTTTCCTCTTTAATTAGCCCTAGGCACAGACTGTGGAAAAGCACTTTCATTGAGAGGGGTTGCCAAGCTTCTAAGAAATAACGAGTTTCCGAAATACCAGCAAATATTTTTTCACCCAATCTTGATGATACTTGTTGCTAATGATAAGTACAAATCCCACTTGGCTCACCAAATTTTGTTCTTCTAGGTTGAAGCGTTCGTCTACAGTAGCAGTTTTTATATTTAGGTTTCTCTCTGTTCTGTCCTATATAGATAGATGAATTTGGAACTCTAAATCCAACGTGGATTGTAGTAGCTCTTTGAAACTTGACAAAATAAAGGAGTTCTCAGTTTTGCCTCTTTGGTTTGTTTCCTCTTCATGTAGCCCTAGGCACAGACTGTGGAAAAGCACTTTCATTGAGAGGGGTTGCCAAGCTTCTAAAATTAACCATTTTCCGAAATACCAGCAAATATTTTTTCACCCAATCTTGATGATACTTGTTGCTAATGATCAGTACACAAATCCCACTTGGCTCACCAAATTTTGTTCTTAGGTTGAAGCGTTCGCCAACAGTAGCAGGTTTTATATTTATGTTTCCCTCTGTTCTCTACTATATAGATATATGAATCTAGAACTCTAAATCCAACATGGTTTGTAGTAGCTCTTTGAAACTTGACAAAATAAAGGAGTTCTCAATTTTGTCTCTATGGTTTGTTTCCTCTTCAATTAGCCCTAGGCACAGACTGTGGAAAACAACTTTCGTTGAGAGGGGTTGCCAGGCTTCTAAGAAATAACGAGTTGCCGAAATACCAGCAAATATTTTTTCACCCAATCTTGATGATACTTGGTGGTAATGATCAGTACACAAATCCCACTTGGCTCACCAAATTTTATTCTTCAAGGTTGAAGCGTTCGTCTACAGTAGCAGTTTTTATATTTAGGTTTCTCTCTGTTCTCTCCTATATAGATAGATGAATTTGGAACTTCAAATCCAACATGGATTGTAGTAGCTCTTTGAAACTTGACAAAGAAGTTCTCAGTTTTGTCTCTATGGTTTGTTTCCTCTTCAAGTAGTCCTAGGCACAGACTGTGGAAGCACTTTCATTGAGAGGGTTTGCCAAGCTTCTAAGAAATAACGAGTTTCCGAAATACCAGCAAATATTTTTTCACCCATTCTTGATGATACTTGTTGCTAATGATCAGTACACAAATCCCACTTGGCTCACCAAATTTTGTTCTTCTAGGTAGAAGCGTTCGTCTACAGTAGCAGTTTTTATATTTAGGTTTCTCTCTGTTCTCTCCTATATAGATAGATGAATTTGGAACTCTAAATCCAACATGGTTTGTAGTAGCTCTTTGAAACTTGACAAAATAAAGAGTTCTGAGTTTTGTCTCTATGGTTTGTTTCCACTTCAAGTAGCCCTAGGCACAGACTGTGGAAAACCACTTTCATTGAGAGGGGTTGCCAAGCTTCTAAGAAATAACGAGTTTCCGAAATATCAGCAAATATTTTTTCACCCAATCTTGATGATACTTTGTGGTAATAATCAGTACACAGTACCCACTTGGCTCACCAAATTTTGTTCTTCTAGGTTGAAGCGTTCGTCTACAGTAGCCGTTTTTATATTTAGGTTTCACTCTCTTTTCTCATATATAGATAGCTGAATTTGGAACTCTAAATCCAACATGGCTTGTAGTAGCTCTTTGAAACTTGACAAAATAAAGGAGTTTTCAGTTTTGCCACTATGATTTGTTTCCGTTTCATGTAGCCATAAACAGAGTCTGTGGAAAAGCACTTTCATTTAAAGGGGTTGCCAAGCTTCCCAGAAATAACGAATTTCTGAAATACCAGCAAAAATTTATTCACCCAATCTTGATGATACTTGTTGCTAATGATCAGTACACAAATCCCACTTGGCTCACCTAATTGTTTTCTTCTAGGTTGAAGCGTTCGCCTACAGTAGCAGTTTTTATATTTAGGTTTCCCTCTGTTCTCTCCTATATAGATATATGAATTTGGAACTCTAAATCCAACATGGTTTGTAGTAGCTCTTTGAAACTTGACAAAATAAAGGAGTTCTCAGTTTTTTCTCTATGGTTTGTTTCCTCTTCAAGTAGCCCTAGGCACAGACTGTGGAAAAGCACTTTCATTGAGAGATTTTGCCAATCTTCTAAGAAATTACATGTTTCCGAAATACCAGCAAATATTTTTTCACCCAATCTTCATGATACTTGGTGGTGATGATCAGTACACAAATCCCACTTGGCTCACCAAATTTTGTTCTTCTAGGTTGAAGCGTTCGTCTACAGTATCAGTTTTTATATTTAGGTTTCTCTCTGTTCTCTCCTATATAGATAGATGAATTTGGAACTCTAAATCCAACATGGATTGTAGTAGCTCCTTGAAACTTGACAAAATAAAGGAGTTCTCAATTTTGTCTCTATGGTTTGTTTCCTCTTCAAGTAGCCCTAGGCACAGACTGTGGAAAAACACTTTCATTGAGAGGGGTTGCCAAGCTTCTAAGAAATAACGAGTTTCCGAAATACCAGCAAATATTTTTTCACCCAATCTTGATGATACTTGGTGGTAATGATCAGTACACAGATCCCACTTGGCTCACCAAATTTTGTTCTTCTAGGTTGAAGCGTTCGTCCACAGTAGCAGTTTTTATATTTAGGTTTCACTCTCTCCTCTCATATATAGATAGATGAATTTGGAACTCTAAATCCAACATGGTTTGTAGTAGCTCTTTGAAACTTGACAAAATAAAGGAGTTCTGAGTTTTGTCTCTATGGTTTGTTTCCTCTTCAAGTAGCCCTAGGCACAGACTGTCGAAAAGCACTTTCATTGATAGGGGTTGCCAAGCTTCTAAGAAATAACGAGTTTCCGAAATACCGGGATATATTTTTTTCACGCAATCTTGATGATACTTGTTGATAATGATCAGTACACAGATCCCACTTGGCTCACAAAATTTTGTTCTTCTAGGTTGAAGCGTTCGTCTACAATAGCAGTTTTTATATTTCGGTTTCACTCTGTTCTCTCATATATAGATAGATGAATTTGGAACTCTAAATCCAACATGGTTTTTAGTAGCTCTTTGAAACTTGACAAAATAAAGGAGTTCTGAGTTTTGTCCCTATGGTTTGTTTCCTCTTCAAGTTACCCTAGGCACAGACTGTGGAAAACTACTTTCATTGAGAGGTTATGCCAAGCTTCTAAGAAATAACGAGTTTCCGAAATACCAGCAAATATTTTTTCACCCAATCTTGATGATACTGGTTGCTAATGATCAGTACACAAATCCCACTTGGCTCACCAAATTGTGTTCTTCTAGGTTGAAGCGTTCGCCTACAGTAGAAGTTTTTATATTTAGGTTTCCCTCTGTTCTCTCCTGTATAGATAGATGAATTTGGAACTCTAAATCCAACATGGTTTGTTGTAGCTCTTTGAAACTTGACAAAATAAAGGAGTTCTGAGTTTTGTCTCTATGGTTTGTTACCTCTTCAAGTAGCCCTAGGCGCAGACTGTGGAAAAGCACTTTCATTGAGAATGGTTGCCAAGCTTCTAAGAAATAACCAGTTTCCGAAATACCAGCAAATATTTTTTTCAACCAATCTTGATGATACTTGGTGGTAAGGACAAGTACACAAATCCCACTTGGCTCACCAAATTTGGTTCTTCTCGGTTGAAGCGTTCGTCTACAGTAGCAATTTTTATATTTAGGTTTCCCTCTGTTCTCTCCTATATAGATAGATAAATTTGGAACTCCAAATCCAACATGGTTTGTAGTAGCTCTTTGAAACTTGACAAAATAAGGAAGTTCTCAGTATTTTCTCTATGGTTTGTTTCCTCTTCAAGAAGCCCTAAGCAGAGACTGTGGAAAAGCACTTTCATTTAAAGGCATTGCAAAGCTTCCAAGAAATTATGATTTTCCGAAATACCTGCAAATATTTTTTCACCCAATCTTGATGGTACGTGGTGGTAATGACAAGTACACAAATCCCACTTGGCTCAACAAATTTTGTTCTTCTAGGTTTAAGCGTTCATCTACAGTAGCAGTTTTTATATTTAGGTTTCACTCTGTTCTCTCCTATATAGATAGATAAATTTGGAACTCTAAATCCAACATCGTTTGTAGTAGCTCTTTGAAACTTGACAAATAAAGGAGTTCTCAGTTTTGTCTCTATGGTTTGTTTCCTCTTCAAGTAGCCCTAGGCGCAGACTGTGGAAAAGCACTTTCATTGAGAGGGGTTGCCAAGCTTCTAAGGAATAACGAGTTTCCAAAATACCAGCAAATATTTTTTCACCCAATCTTGATGATACTTGGTGCTAATGATCAGTAGACAAATCCCACTTGGCTCACCATATTTTGTTCTTCTAGGTTGAAGCGTTCGTCTACAGTAGCAGTTTTATGTTTAGGTTTCACTCTGTTCTCTCATATATAGATATATGAATTTGGAACTCTAAATCCAACATGGTTTGTAGTAGCTCTCTTTGAAACTTGACAAAATAAAGGAGTTCTCAGTTTTGTCCCTATGGTTTGTTTCCTCTTCAAGTTACCCTAGGCACAGACTGTGGAAAACTACTTTCATTGAGAGGTTTTGCCAAGCTTTCAAGAAATAACGAGTTTCCGAAATACCAGCAAATATTTTTTCACCCAATCTTGATGATACTTGTTGCTAATGATCAGTGCACAAATCCCACTTGGCTCACCAAATTGTGTTCTTCTAGGATGAAGCGTTCGCCTACAGTAGAAGTTTTTATATTTAGGTTTCCCTCTGTTCTCTCCTATATAGATATATGAATTTGGAACTCTAAATCCAGCATGGTTTGTAGTAGCTCTTTGAAACTTGACAAAATAAAGGAGTTCTCAGTTTTGTCTCTATGGTTTGTTTCCTCTTCAAGTAGCCCTAGGCACCGACTGTGGAAAAGCACTTTCATTGAGAGAGTTTGCCAAGCTTCTAAGAAATTACAAGTTTCCGAAATACCAGCAAATATTCTTTCACCCAATCTTGATGACACTTGGTGGTAATGATCAGTACACAAATCCCACTTGGCTGCCCAAATTTTGTTCTTCTAGGTTGAAGCGTTCGTCTACAGTAGCAGTTTTTATATTTAGGTTTCTCTCTGTTCTCTCCTATAGATAGATGAATTTGGAACTCTAAATCCAACAAGGATTGTAGTAGCTCTTTGAAACATGACAAAATAAAGGAGTTCTCAGTTTTGTCTCTATGGTTTGTGTCCTCTTTAAGTAGCCCTAGGCACAGACTGTGGAAGCACTTTCATTCTGATGGGTTGCCAAGCTTCTAAGAAATAACGAGTTTCCAAAATAGCAGCAAATATTTTTTCACCCAATCTTGATGATACTTGGTGGTAATGATCAGTACACAAATCCCACTTGGCTCACCAAAATTTGTTCTTCTATGTTGAAGCGTTCGTCTACAGTAGCAGTTTTTATATTTAGGTTTCTCTCTGTTCTCTCCTATATAGATAGATGAATTTGGAACTTTAAATCCAACATGGATTGTAGTACCTCTTTGAAACTTGACAAAATAAAGGAGTTCTCAGTTTTGTTTCTATGGTTTGTTTCCTCTTCAAGTAGCCCTAGGCAAGACTGTGGAAAAGCACTTTCATTGAGAGGGGTTGCCAAGCTTCTAAGAAATAACGAGTTTCCAAAATACCAGCAAATATTTTTTTCAACCAATCTTGATGATACTTGGTGGTAAGGACAAGTCCACAAATCCCACTTGGCTCACCAAATTTTGTTCTTCTAGGTTGAAGCGTTCGTTTACAGTAGCAGTTTTCATTTTTAGGTTGCACTCTGTTCTCTCCAATATTAATAGATGAATTTGGAACTCTAAATCCAAAATGGTTTGTAGTAGCTCTTTGAAACTTGACAAAATAAAGGAGTTTTCAGTTTTGTCACTATGATTTGTTTCCGTTTCATGTAGCCATAAGCATAGTCTGTGGAAAAGCACTTTCATTGAAAGGGGTTGCCAAGCTTCCCAGAAATTATGAGTTTCCGAAATACCAGCAATTACTTTTTCACCCAATGTTGATGATACGTGATGGAAATGACAACTACACAAATCCCACTTGGCTCACCAAATTTTGTTCTTCTAGGTTGAAGCGTTCCTTTACAGTAGCACTCTTTATTTTTAGGTTTCACTCTGTTCTCTCCTATATGGATAGATGAATTTGGAACTCTAAATCCAACATGGTGTGTAATAGCTCTTTGAAACTTGACAAAATATAGGAGTTCTCAGTTTTGTCTCTATGGTTTGTTTCCTCTTCAAGTAGCCCTAAGCACAGAAGGTGGAAAAGCACTTTCATTGAGAGGGGTTGCCAAGCTTCCAAGATAATACGAGTTTCCGAAATACCAGCAAATATTTTTTCACCCAATCTTGATGATACGTGGTGGTAATGACAAGTCTACAAATCCCACCTGGCTCACCAAATTTTGTTCTTCTAGGTTGAAGCGTTCATTAACAGTAGCAGTTTTCATTTTTAGGTTGCATTCTGTTCTCCCCTATATTGATAGATGAATTTGGAACTCTAAATCCAACATGGTTTGTAGTAGCTCTTTGAAACTTGACAAAATAAAGGAGTTCTCAGTTTTGTCTCTATGATTTGTTTCCGATTCATGTAGCCCTAAGCAGAGACTGTGGAAAAGCACTTTCATTGAAAGGGTTTGCCAAGCTTCCAAGAAATTACGAGTTTCCTAAATACCAGCAAATATTTTTCACCCAATCTTGATGATACTTGGTGGTAATGATCGGTACACAAATCCCACTTGGCTCACCAAATTTTGTTCTTCTAGTTTGAAGCGTTTGTCTACAGTAGCAGTTTTTAAATTTAGGTTTCACTCTGTTCTCTCCTATATAGATAGATGAATTTGGAACTCTAAATCCAACGTGGTTTGTAGTAGCTCTTTGAAACTTGACAAAATAAAGGAGTTCTCAGTTTTGTCTCTATGGTTTGTTTCCTCTTCAAGTAGCCCTAGGCACAGACTGTGGAAAACCACTTTCATTGAGAGGGGGTTGCCAGGCTTCTAAGAAATAACGAGTTTCCTAAATACCAGCAAATATTTTTTCACCCAATGTCGATGATACCTGGTGGTAATGATCTGTACAGAAATCCCACTTGGCTCACCAAATTTTGTTCTTCTATTTGAAGCGTTCATCTACAGTAGCAGTTTTTTATATTTAGGATTCACTCTGTTCTCTCGTATATAGAAAGTTGAATTTGGAACTCTAAATCCAACATGGTTTGTAGTGGCTCTTTGAAACTTGACAAAATAAAGGAGTTTTCAGTTTTGTCTCAATGATTTGTTTCCACTTCAAGTATCCCGAAGCAGAGAGTGTGGAAGAGCACTATCATTGATGGGTGTTGCCAAGCTTCCAAAAAAATACGAGTTTCCGAATAGCAGCAAATATTTTTTCACCCAATCTTGATGATACGTCATGGTAATGACAAGTCCACAAATCCCACTTTGCTCACCAAAATTTCTCCATCTAGGTTGAAGCGTTCGTTTCCAATCGCAGTTTATATTTTTAGGTTTCACTCTGTTCTCTCCTATATAGATAGATGAATTTTGGAACTCTAAATCCAACATGGTTTGTAGTAGCTCTTTGAAACTTGACAAAATAAAGGAGTTCTCAGTTTTTTTCTCTATGGTTTGTTTCCTCTTCAAGTAGCCCTAGGCACAGACTGTGGAAAAGCACTTTCATTGAGAGATTTTGACAATCTTCTAAGAAATTACAAGTTTCTGAAATACCAGCAAATATTTTTTCACCCAATCTTGATGATACTTGGTGGTGATGATCAGTACACAAATCCCACTTGGCTCACCAAATTTTGTTCTTCTTGGTTGAAGCGTTCGTCTACAGTAGCAGTTTTTATATTTAGGTTTCTCTCTGTTCTCTCCTATTTAGATAGATGAATTTGGAACTCTAAATCCAACATGGATTGTAGTAGCTCTTTGAAACTTGACAAAATAAAGGAGTTCTCAGTTTTGTCTCTAAGGTTTGTTTCCTCTTCAAGTAGCAATAGGCACAGACTGTGGAAAAACACTTTCATTGAGAGGGGTTGCCAAGCTTCTAAGAAATAACGAGTTTCCGAAATACCAGCAAATATTTTTTCACGCAATCTTGATGATACTTGTTGATAATGATCAGTACACAGATCCCACTTGGCTCACAAATTTTGTTCTTCTAGGTTGAAGCGTTCGTCTACAATAGCAGTTTTTATATTTAGGTTTCACTCTGTTCTCTCATATATAGATAGATGAATTTGGAACTCTAAATCCAACATGGTTTTTAGTAGCTCTTTGAAACTTGACAAAATAAAGGAGTTGTGAGTTTTGTCCCTATGGTTTGTTTCCTCTTCAAGTTACCCTAGGCACAGACTGTGGAAAACTACTTTCATTGAGAGGTTATGCCAAGCATCTAAGAAATAACGAGCTTCCGAAATACCAGCAAATATTTTTTCACCCAATCTTGATGATACTGGTTGCTAATGATCAGTACACAAATCCCACTTGGCTCACCAAATTGTGTTCTTCTAGGTTGAAGCGTTCGCCTACAGTAGAATTTTTTATATTTAGGTTTCCCTCTGTTCTCTCCTATATAGATATATGAATTTGGAACTCTAAATCCAGCATGGTTTGTAGTAGCTCTTTGAAACTTGACAAAATAAAGGAGTTCTCATTTTTGTCTCTATGGTTTGTTTCCTCTTCAAGTAGCCCTAGGCACAGACTGTGGAAAAGCACTTTCATTGAGAGAGTTTGCCAAGCTTCTAAGAAATTACAAGTTTCCGAAATACCAGCAAATATTTTTTCACCCAATCTTGATGACACTTGGTGGTAATGATAAGTACACAAATCCCACTTGGCTGCCCAAATTTTGTTCTTCTAGGTTGAAGCGTTCGTGTACAGTAGCAGTTTTTATATTTAGGTTTCGCTCTGTTCTCTCCCGTACAGATAGATGAATTTGGAACTCTAAATCCAACATGGTTTGTAGTAGCTCTTTGAAACTTGACAAAATAAAGGAGTTCTCAGTTTTGTCTCTATGGTTTGTTTCCTCTTCAAGTAGCCCTAGGCACAGACAGTGGAAAAGCACTTTCATTGAGAGGGGTTGCCAAGCTTCTAAGAAATAACGAGTTTCCGAAATACCAGCAAATATTTTTTCACGCAATCTTGACGATACTTGTTGATAATGATCATTACACAGATCCCACTTGGCTCACAAAATTTTGTTCTTCTAGATTGAAGCGTTCGTCTACAATAGCAGTTTTTATATTTAGGTTTCACTCTGTTCTCTCATATATAGATAGATGAATTTGGAACTCTAAATCCAACATGGTTTTTAGTAGCTCTTTGAAACTTGACAAAATAAAGGAGTTCTGATTTTTGTCCCTATGGTTTGTTTCCTCTTCAATTTACCCTAGGCACACACTGTGGAAAACTACTTTCATTGAGAGGTTATGCCAAGCTTCTAAGAAATAACGAGTTTCCGAAATACCAGCAAATATTTTTTCACCCAATCTTGATGATACTTGGTGGTAATGATCAGTACACAGATCCCACTTGGCTCACCAAAATTTGTTCTTCTAGGTTGAAGCGTTCGTCCACAGTAGCAGTTTTTATATTTAGGTTTCACTCTCTTCTCTCATATATAGATAGATGAATTTGGAACTCTAAATCCAACATGGTTTTTAGTAGCTCTTTGAAACTTGACAAAATAAAGGAGTTCTGAGTTTTGTCCCTATGGTTTGTTTCCTCTTCAAGTTCCCCTAGGCACAGACTGTGGAAAACTACTTTCATTGAGAGGTAATGCCAAGCTTCTAAGAAATAACGAGTTTCCGAAATACCAGCAAATATTTTTTCACCCAATCTTGATGATACTGGTTGCTAATGATCAGTACACAAATCCCACTTGGCTCACCAAATTGTGTTCTTCTAGGTTGAAGCGTTCGCCTACAGTAGAATTTTTTATATTTAGGTTTCCCTCTGTTCTCTCCTATATAGATATATGAATTTGGAACTCTAAATCCAGCATGGTTTGTAGTAGCTCTTTGAAACTTGACAAAATAAAGGAGTTCTCATTTTTGTCTCTATGGTTTGTTTCCTCTTCAAGTAGCCCTAGGCACAGACTGTGGAAAAGCACTTTCATTGAGAGAGTTTGCCAAGCTTCTAAGAAATTACAAGTTTCCGAAATACCAGCAAATATTTTTTCACCCAATCTTGATGACACTTGGTGGTAATGATAAGTACACAAATCCCACTTGGCTGCCCAAATTTTGTTCTTCTAGGTTGAAGCGTTCGTGTACAGTAGCAGTTTTTATATTTAGGTTTCGCTCTGTTCTCTCCCGTATAGATAGATGAATTTGGAACTCTAAATCCAACATGGTTTGTAGTAGCTCTTTGAAACTTGACAAAATAAAGGAGTTCTCAGTTTTGTCTCTATGGTTTGTTTCCTCTTCAAGTAGCCCTAGGCACAGACAGTGGAAAAGCACTTTCATTGAGAGGGGTTGCCAAGCTTCTAAGAAATAACGAGTTTCCGAAATACCAGCAAATATTTTTTCACGCAATCTTGACGATACTTGTTGATAATGATCATTACACAGATCCCACTTGGCTCACAAAATTTTGTTCTTCTAGATTGAAGCGTTCGTCTACAATAGCAGTTTTTATATTTAGGTTTCACTCTGTTCTCTCATATATAGATAGATGAATTTGGAACTCTAAATCCAACATGGTTTTTAGTAGCTCTTTGAAACTTGACAAAATAAAGGAGTTCTGATTTTTGTCCCTATGGTTTGTTTCCTCTTCAATTTACCCTAGGCACACACTGTGGAAAACTACTTTCATTGAGAGGTTATGCCAAGCTTCTAAGAAATAACGAGTTTCCGAAATACCAGCAAATATTTTTTCACCCAATCTTGATGATACTGGTTGCCAATGATCAGTACACAAATCCCACTTGGCTCACCAAATTGTGTTCTTCTAGGTTGAAGCGTTCGCCTACAGTAGAAGTTTTTATATTTAGGTTTCCCTCTGATCTCTCCTATATAGATATATGAATTTGGAACTCTAAATCCAGCATGGTTTGTAGTAGCTCTTTGAAACTTGACAAAATAAAGGAGTTCTCATTTTTGTCTCTATGGTTTGTTTCCTCTTCAAGTAGCCCTAGGCACAGACTGTGGAAAAGCACTTTCATTGAGAGAGTTTGCCAAGCTTCTAAGAAATTACAAATTTCCGAAATACCAGCAAATATTTTTTCACCCAATCTTGATGACACTTGGTGGTAATGATCAGTACACAAATCCCACTTGGCTGCCCAAATTTTGTTCTTCTAGGTTGAAGCGTTCGTCTACAGTAGCAGTTTTTATATTTAGGTTTCTCTCTGTTCTCTCCTATATAGATAGATGAATTTGGAACTCTAAATCCTACATGGATTGTAGTAGCTCTTTGAAACTTAACAAAATAAAGGAGATCTCAGTTTTGTCTCTATGCTTTGTTTCCTCTTCAAGTAGTCCTAGGCACAGACTGTGGAAAAGCACTTTCATTGAGAGGGGTTGCCAAGCATCTAAGAAATTACGAGTTTCCGAAATACCAGCAAATATTTTTTCACCCAATTTTGATGATACTTGGTTGTAATGATCAGTACACAAGTCCCACTTGGCTTACCAAATTTTGTTCTTCTAGGTTGAAGCGTTCGTGTACAGTAGCAGTTTTTATATTTAGGTTTCGCTCTGTTCTCTCCTGTATAGATAGATGAATTTGGAACTCTAAATCCAACATGGTTTGTAGTAGCTCTTTGAAACTTGACAAAATAAAGGAGTTCTCAGTTTTGTCTCTATGGTTTGTTTCCTCTTCAAGTAGCCCTAGGCACAGACAGTGGAAAAGCACTTTCATTGAGAGGGGTTGCCAAGCTTCTAAGAAATAACGAGTTTCCGAAATACCAGCAAATATTTTTTCACCCAATCTTGATGATACTTGGTGGTAATGATCAGTACACAGATCCCACTTGGCTCAAAAAATTTTGTTCTTCTAGGTTGAAGCGTTCGTCTACAGTAGCAGTTTTTATATTTAGGTTTCACTCTGTTCTCTCATATATAGATAGATGAATTTGGAACTCTAAATCGAACATGGTTTGTAGTAGCTCTTTGAAACTTGACAAAATAAAGAGTTCTGAGTTTTGTCTCTATGGTTTGTTTCCTCTTCAAGTAGCCCTAGGCACAGACTGTGGAAAACCACTTTCATTGAGAGGGGTTGCCAAGCTTCTAAGAATAAAGAGTTTCCGAAATATCAGCAAATATTTTTTCACCAATCTTGATGATACTTGGTAGTAATGATCAGTACACAGTACCCACTTGGCTCACCAAATTTTGTTCTTCTAGGTTGAAGCGTTCGTTAACAGTAGCAGTTTTAATTTTTAGGTTTCACTCTGTTCTCTCCTATATAGATAGATGAATTTGGAACTCTAAATCCAACATGGTTTGTAGTAGCTCTTTGAAACTTGACAAAATGAAGGAGTTCTCAGTTTTGTCTCTATTGTTTGTTTCCTCTTCAAGTAACCCTAGGCACAGAGTGTGGAAAACCACTTTCATTGAAAGGGGTTGTCAAGCTTCTAAGAAATAACGAGTTTCCGAAATACCAGCAAATATTTTTTCAACCAATGTCGATGATACTTGGTGGTAATGATCGGTACATAAATCCCACTTGGCTCACCAAATTTTGTTCTTCTAGGTTGAAGCGTTCGTTTACAGTAGCAGTTTTCATTTTTAGGTTGCATTCTGTTCTCCCCTATATTGATAGATGAATTTGGAACTCTAAATCCAACATGGTTTGTAGTAGCTCTTTGAAACTTGACAAAATAAAGGAGTTCTCAGTTTTGTCTCTATGATTTGTTTCCGATTCATGTAGCCCTAAGCAGAGACTGTGGAAAAGCACTTTCATTGAAAGGGTTTGCCAAGCTTCCAAGAAATTACGAGTTTCCTAAATACCAGCAAATATTTTTTCACCCAATCTTGATGATACTTGGTGGTAATGATCGGTACACAAATCCCACTTGGCTCACCAAATTTTGTTCTTCTAGTTTGAAGCGTTTGTCTACAGTAGCAGTTTTTAAATTTAGGTTTCACTCTGTTCTCTCCTATATAGATAGATGAATTTGGAACTCTAAATCCAACGTGGTTTGTAGTAGCTCTTTGAAACTTGACAAAATAAAGGAGTTCTCAGTTTTGTCTCTATGGTTTGTTTCCTCTTCAAGTAGCCCTAGGCACAGACTGTGGAAAACCACTTTCATTGAGAGGGGTTGCCAGGCTTCTAAGAAATAACCAGTTTCCTAAATACCAGCAAATATTTTTTCACCCAATGTCGATGATACCTGGTGGTAATGATCTGTACAGAAATCCCACTTGGCTCACCAAATTTTGTTCTTCTATTTGAAGCGTTCATCTACAGTAGCAGTTTTTATATTTAGGATTCACTCTGTTCTCTCGTATATAGAAAGTTGAATTTGGAACTCTAAATCCAACATGGTTTGTAGTGGCTCTTTGAAACTTGACAAAATAAAGGAGTTTTCAGTTTTGTCTCAATGATTTGTTTCCACTTCAAGTATCCCGAAGCAGAGAGTGTGGAAGAGCACTATCATTGATGGGTGTTGCCAAGCTTCCAAAAAAATACGAGTTTCCGAATAGCAGCAAATATTTTTTCACCCAATCTTGATGATACGTCATGGTAATGACAAGTCCACAAATCCCACTTTGCTCACCAAAATTTCTCCATCTAGGTTGAAGCGTTCGTTTCCAATCGCAGTTTATATTTTTAGGTTTCACTCTGTTCTCTCCTATATAGATAGATGAATTTGGAACTCTAAATCCAACATGGTTTGTAGTAGCTCTTTGAAACTTGACAAAATAAAGGAGTTCTCAGTTTTTTCTCTATGCTTTGTTTCCTCTTCAAGTAGCCCTAGGCACAGACTGTGGAAAAGCACTTTCATTGAGAGATTTTGCCAATCTTCTAAGAAATTACAATTTTCCGAAATACCAGCAAATATTTTTTCACCAATCTTGATGATACTTGGTAGTAATGATCAGTACACAGTACCCACTTGGCTCACCAAATTTTGTTCTTCTAGGTTGAAGCGTTCGTTAACAGTAGCAGTTTTAATTTTTAGGTTTCACTCTGTTCTCTCCTATATAGATAGATGAATTTGGAACTCTAAATCCAACATGGTTTGTAGTAGCTCTTTGAAACTTGACAAAATAAAGGAGTTCTCAGTTTTGTCTCTATGGTTTGTTTCCTCTTCAAGTAACCCTAGGCACAGAGTGTGGAAAACCACTTTCATTGAAAGGGGTTGTCAAGCTTCTAAGAAATAACGATTTTCCGAAATACCAGCAAATATTTTTTCAACCAATGTCGATGATACTTGGTGGTAATGATCGGTACATAAATCCCACTTGGCTCACCAAATTTTGTTCTTCTAGGTTGAAGCGTTCGTTTACAGTAGCAGTTTTCATTTTTAGGTTGCATTCTGTTCTCCCCTATATTGATAGATGAATTTGGAACTCTAAATCCAACATGGTTTGTAGTAGCTCTTTGAAACTTGACAAAATAAAGGAGTTCTCAGTTTTGTCTCTATGATTTGTTTCCGATTCATGTAGCCCTAAGCAGAGACTGTGGAAAAGCACTTTCATTGAAAGGGTTTGCCAAGCTTCCAAGAAATTACAAGTTTCCTAAATACCAGCAAATATTTTTTCACCCAATCTTGATGATACTTGGTGGTAATGATCGGTACACAAATCCCACTTGGCTCACCAAATTTTGTTCTTCTAGTTTGAAGCGTTTGTCTACAGTAGCAGTTTTTAAATTTAGGTTTCACTCTGTTCTCTCCTATATAGATAAATGAATTTGGAACTCTAAATCCAACATGGTTTGTAGTAGCTCTTTGAAACTTGACAAAATAAAGGAGTTCTCAGTTTTGTCTCTATGGTTTGTTTCCTCTTCAAGTAGCCCTAGGCACAGACTGTGGAAAACCACTTTCATTGAGAGGGGTTGCCAGGCTTCTAAGAAATAACGAGTTTCCTAAATACCAGCAAATATTTTTTCACCCAATGTCGATGATACCTGGTGGTAATGATCTGTACAGAAATCCCACTTGGCTCACCAAATTTTGTTCTTCTATTTGAAGCGTTCATCTACAGTAGCAGTATTTATATTTAGGATTCAATCTGTTCTCTCGTATATAGAAAGTTGAATTTGGAACTCTAAATCCAACATGGTTTGTAGTGGCTCTTTGAAACTTGACAAAATAAAGGAGTTTTCAGTTTTGTCTCAATGATTTGTTTCCACTTCAAGTATCCCGAAGCAGAGAGTGTGGAAGAGCACTATCATTGATGGGTGTTGCCAAGCTTCCAAAAAAATACGAGTTTCCGAATAGCAGCAAATATTTTTTCACCCAATCTTGATGATACGTCGTGGTAATGACAAGTCCACAAATCCCACTTTGCTCACCAAAATTTCTCCATCTAGGTTGAAGCGTTCGTTTCCAATCGCAGTTTATATTTTTAGGTTTCACTCTGTTCTCTCCTATATAGATAGATGAATTTGGAACTCTAAATCCAACATGGTTTTTAGTAGCTCTTTGAAACTTGACAAAATAAAGGAGTTCTCAGTTTTTTCTCTATGCTTTGTTTCCTCTTCAAGTAGCCCTAGGCACAGACTGTGGAAAAGCACTTTCATTGAGAGATTTTGCCAATCTTCTAAGAAATTACAAGTTTCCGAAATACCAGCAAATATTTTTTCACAGAATCTTGATGGTACGTGGTGGTGATGATCAGTACACAAATCCCACTTGGCTCACCAAATTTTGTTCTTCTAGGTTCAAGCGTTCGTCTACAGTAGCAGTTTTTATATTTAGGTTTCTCTCTGTTCTCTCCTATTTAGATAGATGAATTTGGAACTCTAAATCCAACATGGATTGTAGTAGCTCTTTGAAACTTGACCAAATAAAGTAGTTCTCAGTTTTGTCTCTATGGTTTGTTTCCTCTTCAAGTAGCCCTAGGCACAGACTGTGGAAAAACACTTTCATTGAGAGGGGTTGCCAAGCTTCTAAGAAATAACGAGTTTCCGAAATACCAGCAAATATTTTTTCACCCAATCTTGATGATACTGGTTGCTAATGATCAGTACACAAATCCCACTTGGCTCACCAAATTGTGTTCTTCTAGGTTGAAGCGTTCGCCTACAGTAGAATTTTTTATATTTAGGTTTCCCTGTGTTCTCTCCTATATAGATACATGAATTTGGAACTCTAAATCCAGCATGGTTTGTAGTAGCTCTTTGAAACTTGACAAAATAAAGGAGTTCTCATTTTTGTCTCTATGGTTTGTTTCCTCTTCAAGTAGCCCTAGGCACAGACTGTGGAAAAGCACTTTCATTGAGAGAGTTTGCCAAGCTTCTAAGAAATTACAAGTTTCCGAAATACCAGCAAATATTTTTTCACCCAATCTTGATGACACTTGGTGGTAATGATCAGTACACAAATCCCACTTGGCGGCCCAAATTTTGTTCTTCTAGGTTGAAGCGTTCGTGTACAGTAGCAGTTTTTATATTTAGGTTTCGCTCTGTTCTCTCCCGTATAGATAGATGAATTTGGAACTCTAAATCCAACATGGTTTGTAGTAGCTCTTTGAAACTTGACAAAATAAAGGAGTTCTCAGTTTTGTCTCTATGGTTTGTTTCCTCTTCAAGTAGCCCTAGGCACAGAGAGTGGAAAAGCACTTTCATTGAGATGGGTTGCCAAGCATCTAAGAAATTACGAGTTTCCGAAATACCAGCAAATATTTTTTCACCCAATCTTGATGATACTGGTTGCTAATGATCAGTACACAAATCCCACTTGGCTCACCAAATTTTGTTCTTCTAGGTTGAAGCGTTCGCCTACAGTAGAATTTTTTATATTAAGTTTCCCTCTGTTCTCTCCTATATAGATATATGAATTTGGAACTCTAAATCCAACATGGTTTGTAGTAGCTCTTTGAAACTTGACAAAATAAAGGAGTTCTCAGTTTTGTCTCTATGATTTGTTTCCTCTTCAAGTAGCCCTAGGCACAGACAGTGGAAAAGCACTTTCATTGAGATGGGTTGCCAAGCATCTAAGAAATTACGAGTTTCCGAAATACCAGCAAATATTTTTTCACCCAATCTTGATGATACTGGTTGCTAATGATCAGTACACAAATCCCACTTGGCTCACCAAATTGTGTTCTTCTAGGTTGAAGCTTCGCCTACAGTAGAATTTTTTATATTAAGTTTCCCTCTGTTCTCTCCTATATAGATATATGAATTTGGAACTCTAAATCCAGCATGGTTTGTAGTAGCTCTTTGAAACTTGACAAAATAAAGGAGTTCTCATTTTTGTCTCTATGGTTTGTTTCCTCTTCAAGTAGCCCTAGGCACAGACTGTGGAAAAGCACTTTCATTGAGTGAGTTTTCCAAGCTTCTAAGAAATTACAAGTTTCCGAAATACCAGCAAATATTTTTTCACCCAATCTTGAAGACACTTGGTGGTAATGATCAGTACACAAATCCCACTTGGCTGCCCAAATTTTGTTCTTCTAGGTTGAAGCGTTCGTCTACAGTAGCAGTTTGTATATTTAGGTTTCTCTCTGTTCTCTCCTATATAGATAGATGAATTTGGAACTCTAAATCCAACATGTATTGTAGTAGCTCTTTGAAACTTAACAAAATAAAGGAGATCTCAGTTTTGTCCCTATGCTTTGTTTCCTCTTCAAGTAGTCCTAGGCACAGACTGTGGAAAAGCACTTTCATTGAGAGGGGTTGCCAAGCATCTAAGAAATTACGAGTTTCCGAAATACCAGCAAATATTTTTTCACCTAATTTTGATGATACTTGGTTCTAATGATCAGTACACAAGTCCCACTTGGCTTACGAAATTTTGTTCTTCTAGGTTGAAGCGTTCGTGTACAGTAGCAGTTTTTATATTTAGGTTTCGCTCTGTTCTCTCCTGTATAGATAGATGAATTTGGAACTCTAAATCCAACATGGTTTGTAGTAGCTCATTGAAACTTGACAAAATAAAGGAGTTCTCAGTTTTGTCTCTATGGTTTGTTTCCTCTTCAAGTAGCCCTAGGCACAGACAGTGGAAAAGCACTTTCATTGAGAGGGGTTGCCAAGCTTCTAAGAAATAACGAGTTTCCGAAATACCAGCAAATATTTTTTCACGCAATCTTGATGATACTTGTTGATAATGATCAGTACACAGAACCCACTTGGCTCACAAAATTTTGTTCTTCTAGGTTGAAGCGTTCGTCTACAATAGCAGTTTTTATATTTAGGTTTCACTCTGTTCTCTCATATATAGATAGATGAATTTGGAACTCTAAATCCAACATGGTTTTTAGTCGCTCTTTGAAACTTGACAAAATAAAGGAGTTCTGAGTTTTGTCCCTATGATTTGTTTCCTCTTCAAGTGACCCTAGGCACAGATTGTGGAAAACTACTTTCATTGAGAGGTTATGCCAAGCTTCTAAGAAATACCGAGTTTCCGAAATACCTACAAATATTTTTTCACCCAATCTTGATGATACTGGTTCCTAATGATCAGTACACAAATCCCACTTGGCTCACCAAATTTTGTTCTTCTAGGTTGAAGCGTTCGTTAACAGTAGCAGTTTTAATTTTTAGGTTTCGCTCTGTTCTCTCCTATATAGATAGATGAATTTGGAACTCTAAATCCAACATGGTTTGTAGTAGCTCTTTGAAACTTGACAAAATAAAGGAGTTCTCAGTTTTGTCTCTATGGTTTTTTCCTCTTCAAGTAGCCCTAGGCACAGACTGTGGAAGCACTTTCATTGAGATGGGTTGCCAAGCTTCTAAGAAATTACGAGTTTTCGAAATACCAGCAAATATTTTTTCACCCAATTTTGATGATACTTGGTGGTAATGATCAGTACACAAGTCCCACTTGGCTCACCATATTTTGTTCTTCTAGGTTGAAGCGTTCGTCTACAGTAGCAGTTTTTATATTTAGGTTTCACTCTGTTCTCTCCTGTATAGATAGATGAATTTGGAACTCTAAATCCAACATGGTGTGTAGTAGCTCTTTGAAACTTGACAAAATAAAGGAGTTCTCAGTTTTATCTCTATGGATTGTTTTCTATTCAATTAGCCCTAGGCACAGACTGTGAAAAAGCACTTTCATTGAGAGGGTTTGCCAAGCTTCTAATAAATAACGAGTTTCCGAAATACCAGCAAATATTTTTTCACCCATTCTTGATGATACTTGTTGCTAATGATCAGTACACAAATCCCACTTGGCTCACCAAATTTTGTTCTTCTAGGTAGAAGCGTTCGTCTACAGTAGCAATTTTTATATTTAGGTTTCTCTCTGTTCTCTCCTATATAGATAGATGAATTTGGAACTCTAAATCCAACATGGATTGTAGTAGCTCATTGAAACTTGACAAAATAAAGGAGTTCTCAGTTTTGTCTCTATGGTTTGTTTCCTCTTCAAGTAGCCCTAGGCACAGACTGTCGAAAAGCACTTTCATTGAGAGGGGTTGCCAAGCTTCTAAGAAATAACGAGTTTCCGAAATACCAGCAAATATTTTTTCACGCAATCTTGATGATACTTGTTGATAATGATCAGTACACAGATCCCACTTGGCTCACAAAATTTTGTTCTTCTAGGTTGAAGCGTTTGTCTACAATAGCAGTTTTTATATTTAGGTTTCACTCTGTTCTCTCATATATAGATAGATGAATTTGGAACTCTAAATCCAACATGGTTTTTAGTAGCTCTTTGAAACTTGACAAAATAAAGGAGTTCTGAGTTTTGTCCCTATGGTTTTTTTCCTCTTCAAGTTACCCTAGGCACAGACTGTGGAAAACTACTTTCATTGAGAGGTTATGCCAAGCTTCTAAGAAATAACGAGTTTCCGAAATACCAGCAAATATTTTTTCACCCAATCTTGATGATACTGGTTGCTAATGATCAGTACACAAATCCCACTTGCCTCACCAAATGTGTTCTTCTAGGCTGAAGCGTTCGCCTACAGTAGAAGTTTTTATATTTAGGTTTCCCTCTGTTCTCTCCTATATAGATATATGAATTTGGAACTCTAAAGCCAGCATGGTTTGTAGTAGCTCTTTGAAACTTGACAAAATAAAGGAGTTCTCATTTTTGTCTCTATGGTTTGTTTCCTCTTCAAGTAGCCCTAGGCACAGACTGTGGAAAAGCACTTTCATTGAGAGAGTTTGCCAAGCTTCTAAGAAATTACAAGTTTCCGAAATACCAGCAAATATTTTTTCACCCAATCTTGATGACACTTGGTGGTAATGATCAGTACACAAATCCCACTTGGCTGCCCAAATTTTGTTCTTCTAGGTTGAAGCGTTCGTCTACAGTAGCAGTTTTTATATTTAGGTTTCTCTCTGTTCTCTCCTATATAGATAGATCAATTTCTAACTCTAAATCAAACATGTATTGTAGTAGCTCTCTGAAACTTAACAAAATAAAAAAGATCTCAGTTTTGTCCCTATGCTTTGTTTCCTCTTCAAGTAGTCCTAGGCACAGACTGTGGAAAAGCACTTTCATTGAGTGGGGTTGCCAAGCATCTAAGAAATTACGAGTTTCCGAAATACCAGCAAATATTTTTTCACCCAATTTTGATGATACTTGGTTGTAATGATCAGTACACAAGTCCCACTTGGCTTACCAAATTTTGTTCTTCTAGGTTGAAGCGTTCGTGTACACTGGCAGTTTTTATATTTAGGTTTCACTCTGTTGTCTCCTATATAGATATATGAATCTGGAACTCTAAATCCAACATGGTTTTTAGTAGCTCTTTGAAACTTGACAAAATAAAGGAGTTCTCAGTTTTGTCTCTAAGGTTTGTTTCCTCTTCAATTAGCCATAGGCACAGACTGTGGAAAAGCACTTTCGTTGAGAGGGGTTGCCAAGCTTCTAAGAAATAACGAGTTTCCGAAATACCAGCAAATATTTTTTCACCCAATCTTGATGACACTTGTTGCTAATGATCAGTACACAATATCACTTGGCTCACCAAATTTTATTCTTCTAGGTTGAAGCTTTCGTCTACAGTAGCAGGTTTTATATGTAGGTTTCTCTCTCTTCTCTCCTATATAGATAGATGATTTTGGAACTCTAAATCCAACATAGATTGTAGTAGCTCTTTGAAACTTGACAAAATAAAGGAGTTCTCAGTTTTGTCTCTATGGTTTGTTTCCTCTTCAAGTAGCCCTAGGCACAGACTGTGGAAGCACTTTCATTGAGATGGGTTGCCAAGCTTCTAAGAAATAACGAGTTTCCAAAATACCAGCAAATATTTTTCACCCAATCTTGATGATATTGGTGGTAATGATCAGTACACAAATCCCACTTGGTTCACCATATTTTGTTCTTCTAGGTTGAAGCGTTCGTCTACAGTAGCAGTTTTTATATTTAGGTTTCTCTCTGTTCTCTCCTATATAGATAGATGAATTTGGAACTCTAAATCCAACATGGATTGTAGTAGCTCTTTGAAACTTGACAAAATAAGGGAGATCTCCTTTTAGTCTCTATGGTTTGTTTCCTCTTCAAGTAGCCCTAGGCACAGACTGTGGAAAAGCACTTTCATTGAGAGGGTTTGCCAAGCTTCTAAGAAATTACGAGTTTCCGAAATACCAGCAAATATTTTTTCACCCAATTTTGATGATACTTGGTGGTAATGATCAGTACACAAGTCCCACTTGGCTCACCATATTTTGTTCTTCTAGGTTGAAGCGTTCGTCTACAGTAGCAGTTTTTATATTTAGGTTTCACTCTGTTCTCTCCTGTATAGATAGATGAATTTGGAACTCTAAATCCAACATGGTGTGTAGTAGCTCTTTGAAACTTGACAAAATAAAGGAGTTCTCAGTTTTATCTCTATGGATTGTTTTCTATTCAATTAGCCCTAGGCACAGACTGTGAAAAAGCACTTTCATTGAGAGGGTTTGCCAAGCTTCTAATAAATAACGAGTTTCCGAAATACCAGCAAATATTTTTTCACCCATTCTTGATGATACTTGTTGCTAATGATCAGTACACAAATCCCACTTGGCTCACCAAATTTTGTTCTTCTAGGTAGAAGCGTTCGTCTACACTAGCAATTTTTATATTTAGGTTTCTCTCTGTTCTCTCCTATATAGATAGATGAAGTTGGAACTCTAAATCCAACATGGATTGTAGTAGCTCTTTGAAACTTGACAAAATAAAGGAGTTCTCAGTTTTGTCTCTATGGATTGTTTCCTCTTCAAGTAGCCCTAGGCACAGACTGTCGAAAAGCACTTTCATTGAGAGGGGTTGCCAAGCTTCTAAGAAATAACGAGTTTCCGAAATACCAGCAAATATTTTTTCACGCAATCTTGATGATACTTGTTGATAATGATCAGTACACAGATCCCACTTGGCTCACAAAATTTTGTTCTTCTAGGTTGAAGCGTTTGTCTACAATAGCAGTTTTTATATTTAGGTTTCACTCTGTTCTCTCATATATAGATAGATGAATTTGGAACTCTAAATCCAACATGGTTTTTAGTAGCTCTTTGAAACTTGACAAAATAAAGGAGTTCTGAGTTTTGTCCCTATGGTTTTTTTCCTCTTCAAGTTACCCTAGGCACAGACTGTGGAAAACTACTTTCATTGAGAGGTTATGCCAAGCTTCTAAGAAATAACGAGTTTCCGAAATACCAGCAAATATTTTTTCACCCAATCTTGATGATACTGGTTGCTAATGATCAGTACACAAATCCCACTTGCCTCACCAAATTGTGTTCTTCTAGGCTGAAGCGTTCGCCTACAGTAGAAGTTTTTATATTTAGGTTTCCCTCTGTTCTCTCCTATATAGATATATGAATTTGGAACTCTAAATCCAGCATGGTTTGTAGTAGCTCTTTGAAACTTGACAAAATAAAGGAGTTCTCATTTTTGTCTCTATGGTTTGTTTCCTCTTCAAGTAGCCCTAGGCACAGACTGTGGAAAAGCACTTTCATTGAGAGAGTTTGCCAAGCTTCTAAGAAATTACAAGTTTCCGAAATACCAGCAAATATTTTTTCACCCAATCTTGATGACACTTGGTGGTAATGATCAGTACACAAATCCCACTTGGCTGCCCAAATTTTGTTCTTCTAGGTTGAAGCGTTCGTCTACAGTAGCAGTTTTTATATTTAGGTTTCTCTCTGTTCTCTCCTATATAGATAGATGAATTTGGAACTCTAAATCCAACATGTATTGTAGTAGCTCTCTGAAACTTAACAAAATAAAAAAGATCTCAGTTTTGTCCCTATGCTTTGTTTCCTCTTCAAGTAGTCCTAGGCACAGACTGTGGAAAAGCACTTTCATTGAGTGGGGTTGCCAAGCATCTAAGAAATTACGAGTTTCCGAAATACCAGCAAATATTTTTTCACCCAATTTTGATGATACTTGGTTGTAATGATCAGTACACAAGTCCCACTTGGCTTACCAAATTTTGTTCTTCTAGGTTGAAGCGTTCGTGTACACTGGCAGTTTTTATATTTAGGTTTCACTCTGTTGTCTCCTATATAGAGATATGAATCTGGAACTCTAAATCCAACATGGTTTTTAGTAGCTCTTTGAAACTTGACAAAATAAAGGAGTTCTCAGTTTTGTCTCTAAGGTTTGTTTCCTCTTCAATTATCCATAGGCACAGACTGTGGAAAAGCACTTTCGTTGAGAGGGGTTGCCAAGCTTCTAAGAAATAACGAGTTTCCGAAATACCAGCAAATATTTTTTCACCCAATCTTGATGACACTTGTTGCTAATGATCAGTACACAATATCACTTTTCTCACCAAATTTTATTCTTCTAGGTTGAAGCTTTCGTCTACAGTAGCAGGTTTTATATGTAGGTTTCTCTCTCTTCTCTCCTATATAGATAGATGATTTTGGAACTCTAAATCCAACATAGATTGTAGTAGCTCTTTGAAACTTGACAAAATAAAGGAGTTCTCAGTTTTGTCTCTATGGTTTGTTTCGTCTTCAAGTAGCCCTAGGCACAGACTGTGGAAGCACTTTCATTGAGATGGGTTGCCAAGCTTCTAAGAAATAACGAGTTTCCAAAATACCAGCAAATATTTTTCACCCAGTCTTGATGATATTGGTGGTAATGATCAGTACACAAATCCCACTTGGTTCACCATATTTTGTTCTTCTAGGTTGAAGCGTTCGTCTACAGTAGCAGTTTTTATATTTAGGTTTCTCTCTGTTCTCTCCTATATAGATAGATGAATTTGGAACTCTAAATCCAACATGGATTGTAGTAGCTCTTTGAAACTTGACAAAATAAGGGAGATCTCCTTTTAGTCTCTATGGTTTGTTTCCTCTTCAAGTAGCCCTAGGCACAGACTGTGGAAAAGCACTTTCATTGAGAGGGTTTGCCAAGCTTCTAAGAAATTACGAGTTTCCGAAATACCAGCAAATATTTTTTCACCCAATTTTGATGATACTTGGTGGTAATGATCAGTACACAAGTCCCACTTGGCTCACCATATTTTGTTCTTCTAGGTTGAAGCGTTCGTCTACAGTAGCAGTTTTTATATTTAGGGTTCACTCTGTTCTCTCCTGTATAGATAGATGAATTTGGAACTCTAAATCCAACATGGTGTGTAGTAGCTCTTTGAAACTTGACAAAATAAAGGAGTTCTCAGTTTTATCTCTATGGATTGTTTTCTATTCAATTAGCCCTAGGCACAGACTGTGAAAAAGCACTTTCATTGAGAGGGTTTGCCAAGCTTCTAATAAATAACGAGTTTCCGAAATACCAGCATATATTTTTTCACCCATTCTTGATGATACTTGTTGCTAATGATCAGTACACAAATCCCACTTGGCTCACCAAATTTTGTTCTTCTAGGTAGAAGCGTTCGTCTACAGTAGCAATTTTTATATTTAGGTTTCTCTCTGATCTCTCCTATATAGATAGATGAATTTGGAACTCTAAATCCAACATGGATTGTAGTAGCTCTTTGAAACTTGACAAAATAAAGGAGTTCTCAGTTTTGTCTCTATGGTTTGTTTCCTCTTCAAGTAGCCCTAGGCACAGACTGTCGAAAAGCACTTTCATTGAGAGGGGTTGCCAAGCTTCTAAGAAATAACGAGTTTCCGAAATACCAGCAAATATTTTTTCATGCAATCTTGATGATACTTGTTGATAATGATCAGTACACAGATTCCACTTGGCTCACAAAATTTTGTTTTTCTAGGTTGAAGCGTTCGTCTACAATAGCAGTTTTTATATTTAGGTTTCACTCTGTTCTCTCATATATAGATAGATGAATTTGGAACTCTAAATCCAACATGGTTTTTAGTAGCTCTTTGAAACTTGACAAAATAAAGGAGTTCTGAGTTTTGTCCCTATGGTTTTTTTCCTCTTCAAGTTACCCTAGGCACAGACTGTGGAAAACTACTTTCATTGAGAGGTTATGCCAAGCTTCTAAGAAATAACGAGTTTCCGAAATACCAGCAAATATTTTTTCACCCAATCTTGATGATACTGGTTGCTAATGATCAGTACACAAATCCCACTTGCCTCACCAAATTGTGTTCTTCTAGGCTGAAGCGTTCGCCTACAGTAGAAGTTTTTATATTTAGGTTTCCCTCTGTTCTCTCCTATATAGATATATGAATTTGGAACTCTAAATCCAGCATGGTTTGTAGTAGCTCTTTGAAACTTGACAAAATAAAGGAGTTCTCATTTTTGTCTCTATGGTTTGTTTCCTCTTCAAGTAGCCCTAGGCGCAGACTGTGGAAAAGCACTTTCATTGAGAGAGTTTGCCAAGCTTCTAAGAAATTACAAGTTTCCGAAATACCAGCAAATATTTTTTCACCCAATCTTGATGACACTTGGTGGTAATGATCAGTACACAAATCGCACTTGGCTGCCCAAATTTTGTTCTTCTAGGTTGAAGCGTTCGTCTACAGTAGCAGTTTTTATATTTAGGTTTCTCTCTGTTCTCTCCTATATAGATAGATGAATTTGGAACTCTAAATCCAACATGTATTGTAGTAGCTCTCTGAAACTTAACAAAATAAAAAAGATCTCAGTTTTGTCCCTATGCTTTGTTTCCTCTTCAAGTAGTCCTAGGCACAGACTGTGGAAAAGCACTTTCATTGAGTGGGGTTGCCAAGCATCTAAGAAATTACGAGTTTCCGAAATACCAGCAAATATTTTTTCACCCAATTTTGATGATACTTGGTTGTAATGATCAGTACACAAGTCCCACTTGGCTTACCAAATTTTGTTCTTCTAGGTTGAAGCGTTCGTGTACACTGGCAGTTTTTATATTTAGGTTTCACTCTGTTGTCTCCTATATAGATATATGAATCTGGAACTCTAAATCCAACATGGTTTTTAGTAGCTCTTTGAAACTTGACAAAATAAAGGAGTTCTCAGTTTTGTCTCTAAGGTTTGTTTCCTCTTCAATTATCCATAGGCACAGACTGTGGAAAAGCACTTTCGTTGAGAGGGGTTGCCAAGCTTCTAAGAAATAACGAGTTTCCGAAATACCAGCAAATATTTTTTCACCCAATCTTGATGACACTTGTTGCTAATGATCAGTACACAATATCACTTTTCTCACCAAATTTTATTCTTCTAGGTTGAAGCTTTCGTCTACAGTAGCAGGTTTTATATGTAGGTTTCTCTCTCTTCTCTCCTATATAGATAGATGATTTTGGAACTCTAAATCCAACATAGATTGTAGTAGCTCTTTGAAACTTGACAAAATAAAGGAGTTCTCAGTTTTGTCTCTATGGTTTGTTTCGTCTTCAAGTAGCCCTAGGCACAGACTGTGGAAGCACTTTCATTGAGATGGGTTGCCAAGCTTCTAAGAAATAACGAGTTTCCAAAATACCAGCAAATATTTTTCACCCAGTCTTGATGATATTGGTGGTAATGATCAGTACACAAATCCCACTTGGTTCACCATATTTTGTTCTTCTAGGTTGAAGCGTTCGTCTACAGTAGCAGTTTTTATATTTAGGTTTCTCTCTGTTCTCTCCTATATAGATAGATGAATTTGGAACTCTAAATCCAACATGGATTGTAGTAGCTCTTTGAAACTTGACAAAATAAGGGAGATCTCCTTTTAGTCTCTATGGTTTGTTTCCTCTTCAAGTAGCCCTAGGCACAGACTGTGGAAAAGCACTTTCATTGAGAGGGTTTGCCAAGCTTCTAAGAAATTACGAGTTTCCGAAATACCAGCAAATATTTTTTCACCCAATTTTGATGATACTTGGTGGTAATGATCAGTACACAAGTCCCACTTGGCTCACCATATTTTGTTCTTCTAGGTTGAAGCGTTCGTCTACAGTAGCAGTTTTTATATTTAGGTTTCACTCTGTTCTCTCCTGTATAGATAGATGAATTTGGAACTCTAAATCCAACATGGTGTGTAGTAGCTCTTTGAAACTTGACAAAATAAAGGAGTTCTCAGTTTTATCTCTATGGATTGTTTTCTATTCAATTAGCCCTAGGCACAGACTGTGAAAAAGCACTTTCATTGAGAGGGTTTGCCAAGCTTCTAATAAATAACGAGTTTCCGAAATACCAGCATATATTTTTTCACCCATTCTTGATGATACTTGTTGCTAATGATCAGTACACAAATCCCACTTGGCTCACCAAATTTTGTTCTTCTAGGTAGAAGCGTTCGTCTACAGTAGCAATTTTTATATTTAGGTTTCTCTCTGTTCTCTCCTATATAGATAGATGAATTTGGAACTCTAAATCCAACATGGATTGTAGTAGCTCTTTGAAACTTGACAAAATAAAGGAGTTCTCAGTTTTGTCTCTATGGTTTGTTTCCTCTTCAAGTAGCCCTAGGCACAGACTGTCGAAAAGCACTTTCATTGAGAGGGGTTGCCAAGCTTCTAAGAAATAACGAGTTTCCGAAATACCAGCAAATATTTTTTCACGCAATCTTGATGATACTTGTTGATAATGATCAGTACACAGATTCCACTTGGCTCACAAAATTTTGTTTTTCTAGGTTGAAGCGTTCGTCTACAATAGCAGTTTTTATATTTAGGTTTCACTCTGTTCTCTCATATATAGATAGATGAATTTGGAACTCTAAATCCAACATGGTTTTTAGTAGCTCTTTGAAACGTGACAAAATAAAGGAGTTCTGAGTTTTGTCCCTATGGTTTTTTTCCTCTTCAAGTTACCCTAGGCACAGACTGTGGAAAACTACTTTCATTGAGAGGTTATGCCAAGCTTCTAAGAAATAACGAGTTTCCGAAATACCAGCAAATATTTTTTCACCCAATCTTGATGATACTGGTTGCTAATGATCAGTACACAAACCCCACTTGGCTCACCAAATTGTGTTCTTCTAGGCTGAAGCGTTCGCCTACAGTAGAAGTTTTTATATTTAGGTTTCCCTCTGTTCTCTCCTATATAGATATATGAATTTGGAACTCTAAATCCAGCATGGTTTGTAGTAGCTCTTTGAAACTTGACAAAATAAAGGAGTTCTCATTTTTGTCTCTATGGTTTGTTTCCTCTTCAAGTAGCCCTAGGCACAGACTGTGGAAAAGCACTTTCATTGAGAGAGTTTGCCAAGCTTCTAAGAAATTACAAGTTTCCGAAATACCAGCAAATATTTTTTCACCCAATCTTGATGACACTTGGTGGTAATGATCAGTACACAAATCCCACTTGGCTGCCCAAATTTTGTTCTTCTAGGTTGAAGCGTTCGTCTACAGTAGCAGTTTTTATATTTAGGTTTCTCTCTGTTCTCTCCTATATAGATAGATGAATTTGGAACTCTAAATCCAACATGGATTGTAGTAGCTCTTTGAAACTTAACAAAATAGAGGAGATCTCAGTTTTGTCCCTATGCTTTGTTTCCTCTTCAAGTAGTCCTAGGCACAGACTGTGGAAAAGCACTTTCATTGAGAGGGGTTGCCAAGCATCTAAGAAATTACGAGTTTCCGAAATACCAGCAAATATTTTTTCACCCAATTTTGATGATACTTGGTTGTAATGATCAGTACACAAGTCCCACTTGGCTTACCAAATTTTGTTCTTCTAGGTTGAAGCGTTCGTGTACAGTAGCAGTTTTTATATTTAGGTTTCGCTCTGTTCTCTCCTGTATAGATAGATGAATTTGGAACTCTAAATCCAACATGGTTTGTAGTAGCTCTTTGAAACTTGACAAAATAAAGGAGTTCTCAGTTTTGTCTCTATGGTTTGTTTCCTCTTCAAGTAGCCCTAGGCACAGACAGTGGAAAAGCACTTTCATTGAGAGGGGTTTCCAAGCTTCTAAGAAATAACGAGTTTCCAAAATACCAGCAAATATTTTTTCACCCAATCTTGATGATACTTGGTGGTAATGATCAGTACACAGATCCCACTGGGCTCACCAAATTTTGTTCTTCTAGGTTGAAGCGTTCGTCTACAGTAGCAGTTTTTATATTTAGGTTTCACTCTGTTCTCTCATATATAGATAGATGAATTTGGAACTCTAAATCGAACATGGTTTGTAGTAGCTCTTTGAAACTTGACAAAATAAAGAGTTCTGAGTTTTGTCTCTATGGTTTGTTTCCTCTTCAAGTAGCCCTAGGCACCGACTGTGGAAAACCACTTTCATTGAGAGGGGTTGCCAAGCTTCTAAGAAATAACGAGTTTCCGAAATATCAGCAAATATTTTTTCACCAATCTTGATGATACTTGTTAGTAATGATCAGTACACAGTACCCACTTGGCTCACCAAATTTTGTTCTTCTAGGTTGAAGCGTTCGTCTACAGTAGCCGTTTTTATATTTAGGTTTCACTCTGTTGTCTCATATATAGATAGATGAATTTGGAACTCTAAATCCAACATGGTTTGTAGTAGCTCTTTGAAACTTGAAAAAATAAAGGAGTTCTGAGTTTTGTCTCTATGGTTTGTTTCCTCTTCAAGTAGCCCTAGGCGCAGACTGTGGAAAAGCACTTTCATTGAGAATGGTTGCCAAGCTTCTAAGAAATAACGAGTTTCCGAAATACCAGCAAATATTTTTTTCACCCAATCTTGATGATACTTGGTGGTAAGGACAAGTACACAAATCCCACTTGGCTCACCAAATTTGGTTCTTCTCTGTTGAAGCGTTGGTCTACAGTAGCAATTTTTATATTTAGGTTTCCCTCTGTTCTCTCCTATATAGATAGATAAATTTGGAACTCCAAATCCAACATGGTTTGAAGTAGCTCTTTGAAACTTGACAAAATAAGGAAGTTCTCAGTATTTTCTCTATGGTTTGTTTCCTCTTCAAGAATCCTTAAGCAGAGACTGTGGAAAAGCACTTTCATTGAAAGGCATTGCAAAGCTTCCAAGAAATTACGATTTTCCGAAATACCAGAAAATATTTTTTCACCCAATCTTGATGGTACGTGGTGGTAATGACAAGTACACAAATCCCACTTGGCTCAACAAATTTTGTTCTTCTAGGTTTAAGCGTTCGTCTACAGTAGCAGTTTTTATATTTAGGTTTCACTCTGTTCTCTCCTATATAGACAGAGAATTTGGAACTCTAAATCCAATATGGTTGGTAGTAGCTCTTTGAAACTTGACAAAATAAAGGAGTTCTCAGTTTTGTCTCTATGGTTTGTTTCCTCTTCAAGTAGCCCTAGTCACAGACTGTGGAAAACCACTTTCATTGAGAGGGGTTGCCAAGCTTCTAAGAAATAACGAGTTTCCGAAATATCAGCAAATATTTTTTCACCCAATCTTGATGATACTTGGTGGTAATGATCAGTACACAGTACCCACTTGGCTCACCAAATTTTGTTCTTCTAGGTTGAAGCGTTCGTCTACAGTAGCCGTTTTTATATTTATGTTTCACTCTGTTGTCTCATATATAGATAGATGAATTGGGAACTCTAAATCCAACATGACTTGTAGTAGCTCTTTGAAACTTGACAAAATAAAGGAGTTCTGAGTTTTGTCTCTTTGGTTTGTTTCCTCTTCATGTAGCCCTAGGCACAGACTGTGGAAAAGCACTTTTATTGAGAGGGGTTGCCAAGCTTCTAAGAATTAACGATTTTCCGAACTACCAGCAAATATTTTTTCACCCAATCTTGATGATACTTGTTGCTAATGATCAGTACACAAATCCCACTTGGCTCACCAAATTTTGTTCTTCTAGGTTGAAGCGTTCGCCTACAGTAGCAGTTTTTATATTTAGGTTTCACTCTGTTCTCTCCTATATAGACAGAGAATTTGGAACTCTAAATCCAATATGGTTGGTAGTAGCTCTTTGAAACTTGACAAAATAAAGGAGTTCTGAGTTTTGTCTCTTTGGTTTGTTTCCTCTTCATGTAGCCCTAGGCACAGACTGTGGAAAAGCACTTTTATTGAGAGGGGTTGCCAAGCTTCTAAGAATTAACGATTTTCCGAACTACCAGCAAATATTTTTTCACCCAATCTTGATGATACTTGTTGCTAATGATCAGTACACAAATCCCACTTGGCTCACCAAATTTTGTTCTTCTAGGTTGAAGCGTTCGCCTACAGTAGCAGTTTTTATATTTAGGTTTCCCTCTGTTCTCTCCTATATAGGTATATGAATCTGGAACTCTAAATCCAACATGGTTTTTAGTAGCTCTTTGAAACTTGACAAAATAAAGGAGTTCTCAGTTTTGTCTCTAAGGTTTGTTTCCTCTTCAATTATCCATAGGCACAGACTGTGGAAAAGCACTTTCGTTGAGAGGGGTTGCCAAGCTTCTAAGAAATAACGAGTTTCCGAAATACCAGCAAATATTTTTTCACCCAATCTTGATGACACTTGTTGCTAATGATCAGTACACAATATCACTTTTCTCACCAAATTTTATTCTTCTAGGTTGAAGCTTTCGTCTACAGTAGCAGGTTTTATATGTAGGTTTCTCTCTCTTCTCTCCTATATAGATAGATGATTTTGGAACTCTAAATCCAACATAGATTGTAGTAGCTCTTTGAAACTTGACAAAATAAAGGAGTTCTCAGTTTTGTCTCTATGGTTTGTTTCGTCTTCAAGTAGCCCTAGGCACAGACTGTGGAAGCACTTTCATTGAGATGGGTTGCCAAGCTTCTAAGAAATAACGAGTTTCCAAAATACCAGCAAATATTTTTCACCCAGTCTTGATGATATTGGTGGTAATGATCAGTACACAAATCCCACTTGGTTCACCATATTTTGTTCTTCTAGGTTGAAGCGTTCGTCTACAGTAGCAGTTTTTATATTTAGGTTTCTCTCTGTTCTCTCCTATATAGATAGATGAATTTGGAACTCTAAATCCAACATGGATTGTAGTAGCTCTTTGAAACTTGACAAAATAAGGGAGATCTCCTTTTAGTCTCTATGGTTTGTTTCCTCTTCAAGTAGCCCTAGGCACAGACTGTGGAAAAGCACTTTCATTGAGAGGGTTTGCCAAGCTTCTAAGAAATTACGAGTTTCCGAAATACCAGCAAATATTTTTTCACCCAATTTTGATGATACTTGGTGGTAATGATCAGTACACAAGTCCCACTTGGCTCACCATATTTTGTTCTTCTAGGTTGAAGCGTTCGTCTACAGTAGCAGTTTTTATATTTAGGTTTCACTCTGTTCTCTCCTGTATAGATAGATGAATTTGGAACTCTAAATCCAACATGGTGTGTAGTAGCTCTTTGAAACTTGACAAAATAAAGGAGTTCTCAGTTTTATCTCTATGGATTGTTTTCTATTCAATTAGCCCTAGGCACAGACTGTGAAAAAGCACTTTCATTGAGAGGGTTTGCCAAGCTTCTAATAAATAACGAGTTTCCGAAATACCAGCATATATTTTTTCACCCATTCTTGATGATACTTGTTGCTAATGATCAGTACACAAATCCCACTTGGCTCACCAAATTTTGTTCTTCTAGGTAGAAGCGTTCGTCTACAGTAGCAATTTTTATATTTAGGTTTCTCTCTGTTCTCTCCTATATAGATAGATGAATTTGGAACTCTAAATCCAACATGGATTGTAGTAGCTCTTTGAAACTTGACAAAATAAAGGAGTTCTCAGTTTTGTCTCTATGGTTTGTTTCCTCTTCAAGTAGCCCTAGGCACAGACTGTCGAAAAGCACTTCCATTGAGAGGGGTTGCCAAGCTTCTAAGAAATAACGAGTTTCCGAAATACCAGCAAATATTTTTTCACGCAATCTTGATGATACTTGTTGATAATGATCAGTACACAGATTCCACTTGGCTCACAAAATTTTGTTTTTCTAGGTTGAAGCGTTCGTCTACAATAGCAGTTTTTATATTTAGGTTTCACTCTGTTCTCTCATATATAGATAGATGAATTTGGAACTCTAAATCCAACATGGTTTTTAGTAGCTCTTTGAAACGTGACAAAATAAAGGAGTTCTGAGTTTTGTCCCTATGGTTTTTTTCCTCTTCAAGTTACCCTAGGCACAGACTGTGGAAAACTACTTTCATTGAGAGGTTATGCCAAGCTTCTAAGAAATAACGAGTTTCCGAAATACCAGCAAATATTTTTTCACCCAATCTTGATGATACTGGTTGCTAATGATCAGTACACAAACCCCACTTGGCTCACCAAATTGTGTTCTTCTAGGCTGAAGCGTTCGCCTACAGTAGAAGTTTTTATATTTAGGTTTCCCTCTGTTCTCTCCTATATAGATATATGAATTTGGAACTCTAAATCCAGCATGGTTTGTAGTAGCTCTTTGAAACTTGACAAAATAAAGGAGTTCTCATTTTTGTCTCTATGGTTTGTTTCCTCTTCAAGTAGCCCTAGGCACAGACTGTGGAAAAGCACTTTCATTGAGAGAGTTTGCCAAGCTTCTAAGAAATTACAAGTTTCCGAAATACCAGCAAATATTTTTTCACCCAATCTTGATGACACTTGGTGGTAATGATCAGTACACAAATCCCACTTGGCTGCCCAAATTTTGTTCTTCTAGGTTGAAGCGTTCGTCTACAGTAGCAGTTTTTATATTTAGGTTTCTCTCTGTTCTCTCCTATATAGATAGATGAATTTGGAACTCTAAATCCAACATGGATTGTAGTAGCTCTTTGAAACTTAACAAAATAGAGGAGATCTCAGTTTTGTCCCTATGCTTTGTTTCCTCTTCAAGTAGTCCTAGGCACAGACTGTGGAAAAGCACTTTCATTGAGAGGGGTTGCCAAGCATCTAAGAAATTACGAGTTTCCGAAATACCAGCAAATATTTTTTCACCCAATTTTGATGATACTTGGTTGTAATGATCAGTACACAAGTCCCACTTGGCTTACCAAATTTTGTTCTTCTAGGTTGAAGCGTTCGTGTACAGTAGCAGTTTTTATATTTAGGTTTCGCTCTGTTCTCTCCTGTATAGATAGATGAATTTGGAACTCTAAATCCAACATGGTTTGTAGTAGCTCTTTGAAACTTGACAAAATAAAGGAGTTCTCAGTTTTGTCTCTATGGTTTGTTTCCTCTTCAAGTAGCCCTAGGCACAGACAGTGGAAAAGCACTTTCATTGAGAGGGGTTTCCAAGCTTCTAAGAAATAACGAGTTTCCAAAATACCAGCAAATATTTTTTCACCCAATCTTGATGATACTTGGTGGTAATGATCAGTACACAGATCCCACTGGGCTCACCAAATTTTGTTCTTCTAGGTTGAAGCGTTCGTCTACAGTAGCAGTTTTTATATTTAGGTTTCACTCTGTTCTCTCATATATAGATAGATGAATTTGGAACTCTAAATCGAACATGGTTTGTAGTAGCTCTTTGAAACTTGACAAAATAAAGAGTTCTGAGTTTTGTCTCTATGGTTTGTTTCCTCTTCAAGTAGCCCTAGGCACCGACTGTGGAAAACCACTTTCATTGAGAGGGGTTGCCAAGCTTCTAAGAAATAACGAGTTTCCGAAATATCAGCAAATATTTTTTCACCAATCTTGATGATACTTGTTAGTAATGATCAGTACACAGTACCCACTTGGCTCACCAAATTTTGTTCTTCTAGGTTGAAGCGTTCGTCTACAGTAGCCGTTTTTATATTTAGGTTTCACTCTGTTGTCTCATATATAGATAGATGAATTTGGAACTCTAAATCCAACATGGTTTGTAGTAGCTCTTTGAAACTTGAAAAAATAAAGGAGTTCTGAGTTTTGTCTCTATGGTTTGTTTCCTCTTCAAGTAGCCCTAGGCGCAGACTGTGGAAAAGCACTTTCATTGAGAATGGTTGCCAAGCTTCTAAGAAATAACGAGTTTCCGAAATACCAGCAAATATTTTTTTCACCCAATCTTGATGATACTTGGTGGTAAGGACAAGTACACAAATCCCACTTGGCTCACCAAATTTGGTTCTTCTCGGTTGAAGCGTTGGTCTACAGTAGCAATTTTTATATTTAGGTTTCCCTCTGTTCTCTCCTATATAGATAGATAAATTTGGAACTCCAAATCCAACATGGTTTGAAGTAGCTCTTTGAAACTTGACAAAATAAGGAAGTTCTCAGTATTTTCTCTATGGTTTGTTTCCTCTTCAAGAATCCTTAAGCAGAGACTGTGGAAAAGCACTTTCATTGAAAGGCATTGCAAAGCTTCCAAGAAATTACGATTTTCCGAAATACCAGAAAATATTTTTTCACCCAATCTTGATGGTACGTGGTGGTAATGACAAGTACACAAATCCCACTTGGCTCAACAAATTTTGTTCTTCTAGGTTTAAGCGTTCGTCTACAGTAGCAGTTTTTATATTTAGGTTTCACTCTGTTCTCTCCTATATAGACAGAGAATTTGGAACTCTAAATCCAATATGGTTGGTAGTAGCTCTTTGAAACTTGACAAAATAAAGGAGTTCTCAGTTTTGTCTCTATGGTTTGTTTCCTCTTCAAGTAGCCCTAGTCACAGACTGTGGAAAACCACTTTCATTGAGAGGGGTTGCCAAGCTTCTAAGAAATAACGAGTTTCCGAAATATCAGCAAATATTTTTTCACCCAATCTTGATGATACTTGGTGGTAATGATCAGTACACAGTACCCACTTGGCTCACCAAATTTTGTTCTTCTAGGTTGAAGCGTTCGTCTACAGTAGCCGTTTTTATATTTATGTTTCACTCTGTTGTCTCATATATAGATAGATGAATTGGGAACTCTAAATCCAACATGACTTGTAGTAGCTCTTTGAAACTTGACAAAATAAAGGAGTTCTGAGTTTTGTCTCTTTGGTTTGTTTCCTCTTCATGTAGCCCTAGGCACAGACTGTGGAAAAGCACTTTTATTGAGAGGGGTTGCCAAGCTTCTAAGAATTAACGATTTTCCGAACTACCAGCAAATATTTTTTCACCCAATCTTGATGATACTTGTTGCTAATGATCAGTACACAAATCCCACTTGGCTCACCAAATTTTGTTCTTCTAGGTTGAAGCGTTCGCCTACAGTAGCAGTTTTTATATTTAGGTTTCACTCTGTTCTCTCCTATATAGACAGAGAATTTGGAACTCTAAATCCAATATGGTTGGTAGTAGCTCTTTGAAACTTGACAAAATAAAGGAGTTCTGAGTTTTGTCTCTTTGGTTTGTTTCCTCTTCATGTAGCCCTAGGCACAGACTGTGGAAAAGCACTTTTATTGAGAGGGGTTGCCAAGCTTCTAAGAATTAACGATTTTCCGAACTACCAGCAAATATTTTTTCACCCAATCTTGATGATACTTGTTGCTAATGATCAGTACACAAATCCCACTTGGCTCACCAAATTTTGTTCTTCTAGGTTGAAGCGTTCGCCTACAGTAGCAGTTTTTATATTTAGGTTTCCCTCTGTTCTCTCCTATATAGGTATATGAATCTGGAACTCTAAATCCAACATGGTTTTTAGTAGCTCTTTGAAACTTGACAAAATAAAGGAGTTCTCACTTTTGTCTCTAAGGTTTGTTTCCTCTTCAATTAGCCATAGGCACAGACTGTGGAAAAGCACTTTCGTTGAGAGGGGTTGCCAAGCTTCTAAGAAATAACGAGTTTCCGAAATACTAGCAAATATTTTTTCACCCAATCTTGATGATACTTGTTGCTAATGATCAGTACACAATATCACTTGGCTCACCAAATTTTATTCTTCTAGGTTGAAGCGTTCGTCTACAGTAGCAGGTTTTATATGTAGGTTTCTCTCTCTTCTCTCCTATATAGATAGATGATTTTGGAACTCTAAATCCAACATGGATTGTAGTAGCTCTTTGAAACTTGACCAAATATAGGAGTTCTCAGTTTTGTCTCTATGGTTTGTTTCCTCTTCAAGTAGCCCTAGGCACAGACTGTGGAAGCACTTTCATTGAGATGGGTTGCCAAGCTTCTAAGAAATAACGAGTTTCCAAAATACCAGCAAATATTTTTCACCCAATCTTGATGATATTGGTGGTAATGATCAGTACACAAATCCCACTTGGTTCACCATATTTTGTTCTTCTAGGTTGAAGTGTTCGTCTACAGTAGCAGTTTTTATATTTAGGTTTCTCTCTGTTCTCTCCTATATAGATAGATGAATTTGGAACTCTAAATCCAACATGGATTGTAGTAGCTCTTTGAAACTTGACAAAATAAGGGAGATCTCCTTTTAGTCTCTATGGTTTGTTTCCTCTTCAAGTAGCCCTAGGCACAGACTGTGGAAAAGCACTTTCATTGAGAGGGTTTGCCAAGCTTCTAAGAAATTACGAGTTTCCGAAATACCAGCAAATATTTTTTCACCCAATTTTGATGATACTTGGTGGTAATGATCAGTACACATGTCCCACTTGGCTCACCATATTTTGTTCTTCTAGGTTGAAGCGTTCGTCTACAGTAGCAGTTTTTATATTTAGGTTTCACTCTGTTCTCTCCTGTATAGATAGATGAATTTGGAACTCTAAATCCAACATGGTGTGTAGTAGCTCTTTGAAACTTGACAAAATAAAGGAGTTCTCAGTTTTATCTCTATGGATTGTTTTCTATTCAATTAGCCCTAGGCACAGACTGTGAAAAGGCACTTTCATTGAGAGGGTTTGCCAAGCTTCTAATAAATAACGAGTTTCCGAAATACCAGCAAATATTTTTTCACCCATTCTTGATGATACTTGTTGCTAATGATCAGTACACAAATCCCACTTGGCTCACCAAATTTTGTTCTTCTAGGTAGAAGCGTTCGTCTACAGTAGCAATTTTTATATTTAGGTTTCTCTCTGTTCTCTCCTATATAGATAGATGAATTTGGAACTCTAAATCCAACATGGATTGTAGTAGCTCTTTGAAACTTGACAAAATAAAGGCGTTCTCAGTTTTGTCTCTATGGTTTGTTTCCTCTTCAAGTAGCCCTAGGCACAGACTGTCGAAAAGCACTTTCATTGAGAGGGGTTGCCAAGCTTCTAAGAAATAACGAGTTTCCGAAATACTAGCAAATATTTTTTCACGCAATCTTGATGATACTTGTTGATAATGATCAGTACACAGATCACACTTGGCTCACAAAATTTTGTTCTTCTAGGTTGAAGCGTTCGTCTACAATAGCAGTTTTTATATTTAGGTTTCACTCTGTTCTCTCATATATAGATAGATGAATTTGGAACTCTAAATCCAACATGGTTTTTAGTAGCTCTTTGAAACTTGACAAAATAAAGGAGTTCTGAGTTTTGTCCCTATGGTTTTTTTCCTCTTCAAGTTACCCTAGGCACAGACTGTGGAAAACTACTTTCATTGAGAGGTTATGCCAAACTTCTAAGAAATAACGAGTTTCCGAAATACCAGCAAATATTTTTTCACCCAATCTTGATGATACTGGTTGCTAATGATCAGTACACAAATCCCACTTGGCTCACCAAATTGTGTTCTTCTAGGCTGAAGCGTTCGCCTACAGTAGAAGTTTTTATATTTAGGTTTCCCTCTGTTCTCTCCTATATAGATATATGAATTTGGAACTCTAAATCCAGCATGGTTTGTAGTAGCTCTTTGAAACTTGACAAAATAAAGGAGTTCTCATTTTTGTCTCTATGGTTTGTTTCCTCTTCAAGTAGCCCTAGGCACAGACTGTGGAAAAGCACTTTCATTGAGAGAGTTTGCCAAGCTTCTAAGAAATTACAAGTTTCCGAAATACCAGCAAATATTTTTTCACCCAATCTTGATGACACTTGGTGGTAATGATCAGTACACAAATCCCACTTGGCTGCCCAAATTTTGTTCTTCTAGGTTGAAGCGTTCGTCTACAGTAGCAGTTTTTATATTTAGGTTTCTCTCTGTTCTCTCCTATATAGATAGATGAATTTGGAACTCTAAATCCAACATGGATTGTAGTAGCTCTTTGAAACTTAACAAAATAGAGGAGATCTCAGTTTTGTCCCTATGCTTTGTTTCCTCTTCAAGTAGTCCTAGGCACAGACTGTGGAAAAGCACTTTCATTGAGAGGGGTTGCCAAGCATCTAAGAAATTACGAGTTTCCGAAATACCAGCAAATATTTTTTCACCCAATTTTGATGATACTTGGTTGTAATGATCAGTACACAAGTCCCACTTGGCTTACCAAATTTTGTTCTTCTAGGTTGAAGCGTTCGTGTACAGTAGCAGTTTTTATATTTAGGTTTCGCTCTGTTCTCTCCTGTATAGATAGATGAATTTGGAACTCTAAATCCAACATGGTTTGTAGTAGCTCTTTGAAACTTGACAAAATAAAGGAGTTCTCAGTTTTGTCTCTATGGTTTGTTTCCTCTTCAAGTAGCCCTAGGCACAGACAGTGGAAAAGCACTTTCATTGAGAGGGGTTTCCAAGCTTCTAAGAAATAACGAGTTTCCAAAATACCAGCAAATATTTTTTCACCCAATCTTGATGATACTTGGTGGTAATGATCAGTACACAGATCCCACTGGGCTCACCAAATTTTGTTCTTCTAGGTTGAAGCGTTCGTCTACAGTAGCAGTATTTATATTTAGGTTTCACTCTGTTCTCTCATATATAGATAGATGAATTTGGAACTCTAAATCGAACATGGTTTGTAGTAGCTCTTTGAAACTTGACAAAATAAAGAGTTCTGAGTTTTGTCTCTATGGTTTGTTTCCTCTTCAAGTAGCCCTAGGCACCGACTGTGGAAAACCACTTTCATTGAGAGGGGTTGCCAAGCTTCTAAGAAATAACGAGTTTCCGAAATATCAGCAAATATTTTTTCACCAATCTTGATGATACTTGTTAGTAATGATCAGTACACAGTACCCACTTGGCTCACCAAATTTTGTTCTTCTAGGTTGAAGCGTTCGTCTACAGTAGCCGTTTTTATATTTAGGTTTCACTCTGTTGTCTCATATATAGATAGATGAATTTGGAACTCTAAATCCAACATGGTTTGTAGTAGCTCTTTGAAACTTGAAAAAATAAAGGAGTTCTGAGTTTTGTCTCTATGGTTTGTTTCCTCTTCAAGTAGCCCTAGGCGCAGACTGTGGAAAAGCACTTTCATTGAGAATGGTTGCCAAGCTTCTAAGAAATAACGAGTTTCCGAAATACCAGCAAATATTTTTTTCACCCAATCTTGATGATACTTGGTGGTAAGGACAAGTACACAAATCCCACTTGGCTCACCAAATTTGGTTCTTCTCGGTTGAAGCGTTGGTCTACAGTAGCAATTTTTATATTTAGGTTTCCCTCTGTTCTCTCCTATATAGATAGATAAATTTGGAACTCCAAATCCAACATGGTTTGAAGTAGCTCTTTGAAACTTGACAAAATAAGGAAGTTCTCAGTATTTTCTCTATGGTTTGTTTCCTCTTCAAGAATCCTTAAGCAGAGACTGTGGAAAAGCACTTTCATTGAAAGGCATTGCAAAGCTTCCAAGAAATTACGATTTTCCGAAATACCAGAAAATATTTTTTCACCCAATCTTGATGGTACGTGGTGGTAATGACAAGTACACAAATCCCACTTGGCTCAACAAATTTTGTTCTTCTAGGTTTAAGCGTTCGTCTACAGTAGCAGTTTTTATATTTAGGTTTCACTCTGTTCTCTCCTATATAGACAGAGAATTTGGAACTCTAAATCCAATATGGTTGGTAGTAGCTCTTTGAAACTTGACAAAATAAAGGAGTTCTCAGTTTTGTCTCTATGGTTTGTTTCCTCTTCAAGTAGCCCTAGTCACAGACTGTGGAAAACCACTTTCATTGAGAGGGGTTGCCAAGCTTCTAAGAAATAACGAGTTTCCGAAATATCAGCAAATATTTTTTCACCCAATCTTGATGATACTTGGTGGTAATGATCAGTACACAGTA
>NW_027517046.1:0-49353 GCF_048772815.1 Callospermophilus lateralis | reverse complement strand
ACTGATCAGTTCACTAATCCCACTTGGCTCCCCAATTTTTATTCTTCTAGGTTGAAGCGTTCGTTTCAAGTAACAGTTTGAATTTTTAGGTTTCACTCTCTTTTCTCCTACATAGATAGCTGTGTTTGGAATTCTAAATCAAACACGGTTTGTGCTAGCTCCTTGAAACTTGACCAAATGAAGTAGTTCTAAGTTCTATCTCTCTGGTTTGTTTCCTCTTGAAGTACCCCATGCAGAGACTGGCGAAAAGCACTTTCGTTTGAAAGGGGTTGCCAAGCTTCCAAAAAACCACTAGTTTGCTGAAATCTCAGCAAATATTTTTTCACCAAATCTTGATGATACTTGGTGATAATGATCAGTTCACTAAGCACTCTTGGCTGCCCAATTTTCACTCTTCTTGGTTCAAGCGTTCGTTTCCAGTAACACTTTGAATTTTTAGGTTTCACTCTGTTTTCTGCTATATAGATAGATGTGTTTGAAACTCTAAATCAAACACGGTTTGTGCTAGCTCCTTGAAACTTGACCAAATGAAGTAGTTCCAAGTTCTATCTCTATGGTTTGTTTCCTCTTGAAGTACCCCATGCAGAGACTGGCGAAAAACACTTTCGTTTGAAAGGGGTTGCCAAGCTTCCAAAAAACTACTAGTTTGCTGAAATCTCAGCAAATATTTTTTCACCAAATCTAGATGATACTTGGTGGTAATGATCAGTTCACTAAGCACTCTTGGCTGCCCAATTTTCACTCTTCTTGGTTCAAGCGTTCGTTTCCAGTAACACTTTGAATTTTTAGGTTTCACTCTGTTTTCTCCTACATAGATAGCTGTGTTTGGAATTCTAATTCAAACACGGTTTGTGCTAGCTCCTTGAAACTTGACAAAATGAAGTAGTTCTAAGTTCTATCTTTATGGTTTGTTTTCTTTTGAAGTACCCCATGCAGAGACTGGCGAAAAACACTTTCGTTGAAAGGGATGTCCAAGCTTCCAAAAAACTACTAGTTTGCTGAAATCTCAGCAAACATTTTTTCAACAAATCTTGATGATACTTGGTGGTAATGATCAGTTCACTAAGCCCACTTGGCTGCCCAATTTTCACTCTTCTAGGTTCAAGCGTTCGTGTCCAGTAACACTTTGAAATTTTAGGTTTCACTCTGTTTTCTCCTATATAGATAGCTGTGTTAGGAATTCTAAATCAAACACGGTTTGTGCTAGCTCTTTGAAACTTGACCAAATGAAATAGTTCTACGTTCTATCTCTATGGTTTCTTTCCTCTTGAAGTACCCCATGCAGAGACTGGCGAAAAACACTTTCGTTTTAAAGGGGTTGCCAAGCTTCCAAAAAACTACTAGTTTGCTGAAATCTCAGCAAACATTTTTTCACCAAATCTTGATGATACTTGGTGGTAATGATCAGTTCCATAAGCCCACTTGGCTGCCCAATTTTTACTCTTCTAGTTTCAAGCGTTCGTTTCCAGTAACTCTTTGAATTTTTAGGTTTCACTCTGTTTTCTGCTATATAGATAGATGTGTTTGAAACTCTAAATCAAACACGGTTTGTGCTAGCTCCTTGAAACTTGACCAAATGAAGTAGTTCCAAGTTCTATCTCTATGGTTTGTTTCCTCTTGAAGTACCCCATGCAGAGACTGGCGAAAAACACTTTCGTTTGAAAGGGGTTGCCAAGCTTCCAAAAAACTACTAGTTTGCTATAATCTCAGCAAATATTTTTTCACCAAATCTTGATGATACTTGGTGGTAATGATCAGTTCACTAAGCACTCTTGGCTGCCCAATTTTCACTCTTCTTGGTTCAAGCGTTCATTTCCAGTAACATTTTGAATTTTTAGGTTTCACTCTGTTTTCTCCTACATAGATAGCTGTGTTAGGAATTCTAAATCAAACACGGTTTGTGCTAGCTCCTTGAAACTTGACCAAATGAAGTAGTTCTAAGTTCTATCTCTATGGTTTGTTTCCTCTTGAAGTACCCCATGCAGAGACTGGCGAAAAACACTTTCGTTTGAAAGGGGTTGCCAAGCTTCCAAAAACCTACTAGTTTGCTGAAATCTCCGCAAACATTTTTTCACCAAATCTTGATGATACTTGGTGGTTATGATCAGTTCACTAAACCCACGTGGCTGCCCAATTTTCACTCTTCTAAGTTCAAGCGTTCGTTTCCAGTAACACTTTGAATTTTTAGGTTTCACTCTGTTTTCTGCTATATAGATAGATGTGTTTGAAACTCTAAATCAAACACGGTTTGTGCTAGCTCCTTGAAACTTGACCAAATGAAGAAGTTCTAAGTTCTATCTCTATGGTTTGTTTCCTCTTGAAGTATCCCATGCAGAGACTGGCGAAAAACACTTTCGTTTGAAAGGGGTTGCCAAGCTTCCAAAAAACTACTAGTTTGCTGAAATCTCACCAAACATTTTTTCACCAAATCTTGATGATACTTGGTGGTAATGATCAGTTAAATAAGCCCACTTGGCTGCCCAATTTTCACTCTTCTAGGTTCAAGCGTTCGTTTCCAGTAACACTTTGAGTTTTTAGGTTTCACTCTGTTTTCTCCTACATAGATAGCTGTGTTTGGAATTCTAAATCAAACACGGTTTGTGCTAGCTCCTTGAAACTTGACCAAATGAAGTAGTTCTAAGTTCTATCTCTATGGTTTGTTTCCTCTTGAAGTACCCCATGCAGAGACTGGCGAAAAACACTTTCGTTTGAAAGGGGTTGCCAAGCTTCCAAAAAACTACTAGTTTGCTGAAATCTCAGCAAATATTTTTTCACCAAATCTTGATGATACTTGGTGGTAATGATCAGTTCACTAATCCCACTTGGCTGCCCAATTTTTATTCTTCTAGGTTGAAGCGTTCGTTTCCAGTAACAGTTTGAATTTTTAGGTTTCACTCTGTTTTCTCCTACATAGATAGCTGTGTTTGGAATTCTAAATCAAACACGGTTTGTGATAGCTCCTTGAAACTTGACCAAATGAAGAAGTTCTAAGTTCTATCTCTATGGTTTGTTTCCTCTTGAAGTACACCATGCAGAGCCTGGCGAAAAACACTTTCGTTTGAAAGCGTTGCCAAGCTTCCAAAAAACTACTAGTTTGCTAAAATCTCAGCAAACATTTTTTCAACAAATCTTGATGATACTTGGTGGTAATGATCAGTTCAATAATCCCACTTGGCTCCCCAATTTTTATTCTTCTAGGTTGAAGCGTTCGTTTCAAGTAACAGTTTGAATTTTTAGGTTTCACTCTCTTTTCTCCTACATAGATAGCTGTGTTTGGAATTCTAAATCAAACACGGTTTGTGCTAGCTCCTTGAAACTTGACCAAATGAAGTAGTTCTAAGTTCTATCTCTATGGTTTGTTTCCTCTTGATGTACCCCATGCAGAGACTGGCGAAAAGCACTTTCGTTTGAAAGGGGTTGCCAAGCTTCCAAAAAACCACTAGTTTGCTGAAATCTCAGCAAACATTTTTTCACCAAATCTTGATGATACTTGGTGGTAATGATCAGTTCACTAAGCACTCTTGGCTGCCCAATTTTCACTCTTCTTGGTTCAAGCGTTCGTTTCCAGTAACACTTTGAATTTTTAGGTTTCACTCTGTTTTCTCCTAACTAGATAGCTGTGTTTGGAATTCTAAATCAAACACGGTTTGTTCTAGCTCCTTGAAACTTGACCAAATGAAGTAGTTCTAAGTTCTATCTCTATGGTTTCTTTCCTCTTGAAGTACCCCATGCAGAGACTGGCGAAAAACACTTTGGTTTGAAAGGGGTTGCCAAACTTCCAAAAAACTACTAGTTTGCTGAAACCTCAGCAAACATTTTTTCACCAAATCTTGATTATACTTGGTGGTTATGATCAGTTCACTAAGCCCACTTGGCTGCCCAATTTTCACTCTTCTAAGTTCAAGCGTTCGTTTCCAGAAACACTTTGAATTTTTAGGTTTCACTCTGTTTTCTGCTATATAGATAGATGTGTTTGAAACTCTAAATCAAACACGGTTTGTGCTAGCTCCTTGAAACTTGACCAAATGAAGTAGTTCTAAGTTCTATCTCTATGGTTTGTTTCCTCTTGAAGTATCCCATGCAGAGACTGGCGAAAAACACTTTCGTTTGAAAGGGGTTGCCAAGCTTCCAAAAAACTACTAGTTTGCTGAAATCTCAGCAAACATTTTTTCACCAAATCTTGATGATACTTGGTGGTAATGATCAGTTCACTAAGCAAACTTGGCTGCCCAATTTTCACTCTTCTAGGTTCAAGCGTTCGTGTCCAGTAACACTTTGAAATTTTAGGTTTCACTCTGTTTTCTCCTATATAGATAGCTGTGTTAGGAATTCTAAATCAAACACGGTTTGTGCTAGCTCCTTGAAACTTGACCAAATGAAGTAGTTCTACGTTCTATCTCTATGGTTTCTTTAATCTTGAAGTACCCCATGCAGAGACTGGCGAAAAACACTTTCGTTTGAAAGGGGTTGCCAAGCTTCCAAAAAACTACTAGTTTGCTGAAATCTCAGCAAAAATTTTTCACCAAATCTTGATGATACATGGTGGTAATGATCAGTTCCATAAGCCCACTTGGCTGCCCAATTTTCACTCTTCTAGTTTCAAGCGTTCGTTTCCAGTAACACTTTGAATTTTTAGGTTTCACTCTGTTTTCTGCTATATAGATAGATGTGTTTGAAACTCTAAATCAATCACGGTTTGTGCTAGCTCCTTGAAACTTGACCAAATGAAGTAGTTCCAAGTTCTATCTCTATGGTTTGTTTCCTCTTGAAGTACCCCATGCAGAGACTGGCGAAAAACACTTTCGTTTGAAAGGGGTTGCCAAGCTTCCAAAAAACTACTAGTTTGCTATAATCTCAGCAAATATTTTTTCACCAAATCTTGATGATACTTGGTGGTAATGATCAGTTCACTAAGCACTCTTAGCTGCCCAATTTTCACTCTTCTTGGTTCAAGCGTTCGTTTCCAGTAACACTTTGAATTTTTAGGTTTCACTCTGTTTCTCCTACATAGATAGCTGTGTTTGGAATTCTAATTCAAACACGGTTTGTGCTAGCTCCTTGAAAATTGACAAAATGAAGTAGTTCTAAGTTCTATCTATATGGTTTGTTTCCTCGTGAAGTACTCCATGCAGAGACTGGCGAAAAACACTTTTGTTTGATAGGGGTTGCCAAGCTTCCAAAAAACTACTAGTTTGCTGACATCTCAGCAAACATTTTTTCACCAAATCTTGATGATACTTGGTGGTAATGATCAGTTCACTAAGCCCACTTGTCTGCCCAATTTTCACTCTTCTAGGTTCAAGCGTTCGTTTCCAGTAACACTTTGAATTTTTAGGTTTCACTCTGTTTTCTCCTACATAGATAGCTGTGTTAGGAATTCTAAATCAAACACGGTTTTGCTAGCTCCTTGAAACTTGACCAAATGAAGTAGTTCTAAGTTCTATCTCTATGGTTTGTTTCCTTTTGAAGTACCAGAATGCAGAGACTGGCGAAAAACACTTTCGTTTGAAAGGGGTTGCCAAGCTTCCAAAAACCTACTAGTTTGCTGAAATCTCCGCAAACATTTTTTCACCAAATCTTGATGATACTTGGTGGTAATGATCAGTTCACTAAGCCCTCTTGGCTGCAAAATTTTCACTCTTCTAGGTTCAAGCGTTCGTTTCCAGTAACATTTTGAATTTTTAGGTTTCACTCTGTTTTCTCCTAACTAGAAAGCTGTGTTTGGAATTCTAAATCAAACACGGTTTCTGCTAGCTCCTTGAAACTTGACCAAATGAAGTAGTTCTAAGTTCTATCTCTATGGTTTGTTTACTCTTGAATTACCCCATGCAGAGACTGGCGAAAAACACTTTCGTTTGAAAGGGGTTGCCAAACTTCCAAAAAACTACTAGTTTGCTGAAATCTCAGCAAACATTTTTTCACCAAATCTTGATGATACTTGGTGGTTATGATCAGTTCACTAAACCCAATTGGCTGCCCAATTTTCACTCTTCTAAGTTCAAGCGTTCGTTTCCAGTAACACTTTGAATTTTTAGTTTTCACTCTGTTTTCTGCTATATAGATAGATGTGTTTGAAACTCTAAATCAAACACGGTTTGTGCTAGCTCCTTGAAACTTGACCAAATGAAGAAATTCTAAGTTCTATCTCTATGGTTTGTTTCCTCTTGAAGTATCCCATGCAGAGACTGGCGAAAAACACTTTCGTTTGAAAGGGGTTGCCAAGCTTCCAAAAAACTACTAGTTTGCTGAAATCTCAGCAAACATTTTTTCACCAAATCTTGATGATACTTGGTGGTAATGATCAGTTCACTAATCCCACTTGGCTGCCTAATTTTTATTCTTCTAGGTTGAAGCATTCGTTTCCAGTAACAGTTTGAATTTTTAGGTTTCACTCTGTTTTCTCCTACATAGATAGCTGTGTTTGGAATTCTAAATCAAACACGGTTTGTGCTAGCTCCTTGAAACTTGACCAAATGAAGTAGTTCTAAGTTCTATCTCTATGGTTTGTTTCCTCTTGAAGTACCCCATGCAGAGCCTGGCGAAAAACACTTTCGTTTGAAAGGGGTTGCCAAGCTTCCAAAAAACTACTAGTTTGCTGAAATCTCAGCAAACATTTTTTCACCAAATCTTGATGATACTTGGTGGTAATGATCAGTTCACTAATCCCACTTGGCTCCCCAATTTTTATTCTTCTAGGTTGAAGCATTCGTTTCAAGTAACAGTTTGAATTTTTAGGTTTCACTCTGTTTTCTCCTACATAGATAGCTGTGTTTGGAATTCTAAATCAAACACGGTTTGTGCTAGCTCCTTGAAACTTGACCAAATGAAGTAGTTCTAAGTTCTATCTCTATGGTTTGTTTCCTCTTGAAGTACCCCATGCACAGCCTGGCGAAAAGCACTTTCGTTTGAAAGGGGTTGCCAAGCTTCCAAAAAACTCCTAGTTTGCTGAAATCTCAGCAAACATTTTTTCACCAAATCTTGATGATACTTGGTGGTAATGATAGGTTCACTAAGCACTCTTGGCTGCCAAATTTTCTCTCTTCTAGGTTCAAGCGTTCGTTTCCAGTAACACTTTGAATTTTTAGGTTTCACTCTGTTTTCTCCTACATAGATAGCTGTGTTTGGAATTCTAAATCAAACACGGTTTGTGCTAGCTCCTTGAAACTTGACCAAATGAAGTAGTTCTAAGTTCTATCTCTATGGTTTCTTTCCTCTTGAAGTACCCCATGCAGAGACTGGCGAAAAACACTTTGGTTTGAAAGGGGTTGCCAAACTTCCAAAAAACTACTAGTTTGCTGAAACCTCAGCAAACATTTTTTCACCAAATCTTGATGATACTTGGTGGTTATGATCAGTTCACTAAGCCCACTTGGCTGCCCAATTTTCATTCTGCTAAGTTCAAGCGTTCGTTTCCAGTAACACTTTGAATTTTTAGGTTTCACTCTGTTTTCTGCTATATAGATAGATGTGTTTGAAACTCTAAATCAAACACGGTTTGTGCTAGCTCCTTGAAACTTGACCAAATGAAGTAGTTCCAAGTTCTATCTCTATGGTTTGTTTCCTCTTGAAGTACCCCATGCAGAGACTGGCGAAAAACACTTTCGTTTGAAAGGGGTTGCCAAGCTTCCAAAAAACTACTAGTTTGCTGAAATCTCAGCAAACATTTTTTCACCAAATCTTGATGATACTTCGTGGTAATGATCAGTTCACTAATCCCACTTGGCTGCCTAACTTTTATTCTTCTAGGTTGAAGCATTCGTTTCCAGTAACAGTTTGAATTTTTAGGTTTCACTCTGTTTTCTCCTACATAGATAGCTGTGTTTGGAATTCTAAATCAAACACGGTTTGTGCTAGCTCCTTGAAACTTGACCAAATGAAGTAGTTCTAAGTTCTATCTCTATGGTTTGTTTCCTCTTGAAGTACCCCATGCAGAGACTGGCGAAAAACACTTTCGTTTGAAAGGGGTTGCCAAGCTTCCAAAAAACTACTAGTTTGCTGAAATCTCAGCAAACATTTTTTCACCAAATCTTGATGATACTTGGTGGTAGTGATCAGTTCCCTAATCCCACTTGGCTGCCCAATTTTTATTCTTCTAGGTTGAAGCATTCGTTTCCAGTAACAGTTTGAATTTTTAGGTTTCACTCTGTTTTCTCCTACATAGATAGCTGTGTTTGGAATTCTAAATCAAACACGGTTTGTGATAGCTCCTTGAAACTTGACCAAATGAAGTAGTTCTAAGTTCTATCTCTATGGTTTGTTTCCTCTTGAAGTACCCCATGCAGAGCCTAGCGAAAAACACTTTCGTTTGAAAAAGGTTGCCAAGCTTCCAAAAAACTACTAGTTTGCTGAAATCTCAGCAAACATTTTTTCACCAAATCTTGATGATCCTTGGTGGTAATGATCAGTTCACTAATCCCACTTGGCTCCCCAATTTTTATTCTTCTAGGTTGAAGCATTCGTTTCAAGTAACAATTTGAATTTTTAGGTTTCACTCTCTTTTCTCCTACATAGATAGCTGTGTTTGGAATTCTAAATCAAACACGGTTTGTGCTAGCTCCTTGAAACTTGACAAAATGAAGTAGTTCTAAGTTCTATCTCTATGGTTTGTTTCCTCTTGAAGTACCCCATGCAGAGACTGGCAAAAAGCACTTTCCTTTGAAAGGGGTTGCCAAGCTTCCAAAAAACCACTAGTTTGCTGAAATCTCAGCAAGCATTTTTTCACCAAATCTTGATGATACTTGGTGGTAATTATCAGTTCACTAAGCACTCTTGGCTGCCCAATTTTCACTCTTCTTGGTTCAAGCGTTCGTTTCCAGTAACACTTTGAATTTTTAGGTTTCACTCTGTTTTCTCCTAACTAGATAGCTGTGTTTGGAATTCTAAATCAAACACAGTTTGTGCTAGCTCATTGAAACTTGACCAAATGAAGTAGTTCTAAGTTCTATCTCTATGCTTTCTTTCCTCTTGAAGTACCCCATGCAGAGACTGGCGAAAAACACTTTCGTTTGAAAGGGGTTGCCAAACTTCCAAAAAACTACTAGTTTGCTGAAACCTCAGCAAACATTTTTTCACCAAATCTTGATGATACTTGGTGGTTATGATCAGTTCACTAAGCCCACTTGGCTGCCCAATTTTCACTCTTCTAAGTTCAAGCATTCGTTTCCAGTAACAATTTGAATTTTTAGGTTTCACACTGTTTTCTGCTATATAGATAGATGTGTTTGAAACTCTAAATCAAACACGGTTTGTGCTAGCTCCTTGAAACTTGACCAAATGAAGTAGTTCTAAGTTCTATCTCTATGGTTTGTTTCCTCTTGAAGTATCCCATGCAGAGCCTGGCAAAAAACACTTTCGTTTGAAAGGGGTTGCCAAGCTTCCAAAAAACTACTAGTTTGCTGAAATCTCAGCAAACATTTTTTCATCAAATCTTGATGATACTTGGTGGTAATGATCAGTTCAATAAGCCATCTTGGCTGCCCAATTTTCACTCTTCTAGGTTCAAGCGTTCGTTTACAGTAACACTTTGAATTTTTAGGTTTCACTCTGTTTTCTGCTATATAGATAGATGTGTTTGAAACTCTAAATCAAACACGGTTTGTGCTAGCTCCTTGAAACTTGACCAAATGAAGTAGTTCCAAGTTCTATCTCTATGGTTTGTTTCCTCTTGAAGTACTCCATGCAGAGACTGGCGAAAAACACTTTCGTTTGAAAGGGGTTGCCAAGCTTCCAAAAAACTACTAGTTTCCTGAAATCTCAGCAAACATTTTTTCACCAAATCTTGATGATACTTGGTGGTAATGATCAGTTCACTAATCCCACTTGGCTCCCCAATTTTTATTCTTCTAGGTTGAAGCATTCGTTTCAAGTAACAGTTTGAATTTTTAGGTTTCACTCTGTTTTCTCCTACATAGATAGCTGTGTTTGGAATTCTAAATCAAACACGGTTTGTGCTAGCTCCTTGAAACTTGACCAAATGAAGTAGTTCTAAGTTCTATCTCTATGGTTTGTTTCCTCTTGAAGTACCCCATGCACAGCCTGGCGAAAAGCACTTTCGTTTGAAAGGGGTTGCCAAGCTTCCAAAAAACTACTAGTTTGCTGAAATCTCAGCAAACATTTTTTCACCAAATCTTGATGATACTTGGTGGTTATGATCAGTTCACTAAGCCCACTTGGCTGCCCAATTTTCACTCTTCTAAGTTCAAGCGTTCGTTTCCAGTAACACTTTGAATTTTTAGGTTTCACTCTGTTTTCTGCTATATAGATAGACGTGTTTGAAACTCTAAATCAAACACGGTTTGTGCTAGCTCCTTTAAACTTGACCAAATGAAGTATTTCTAAGTTCTATCTCTATGGTTTGTTTCCTCTTGAAGTACCCCATGCAGAGCCTGGCGAAAAACACTTTCGTTTGAAAGGGGTTGCCAAGCTTCCAAAAAACTACTAGTTTGCTGAAATCTCAGCAAACATTTTTTCACCAAATCTTGATGATACTTGGTGGTAATGATCAGTTCACTAATCCCACTTGGCTCCCCAATTTTATTCTTCTAGGTTGAAGCATTCGTTTCAAGTAACAGTTTGAATTTTTAGGTTTCACTCTGTTTTCTCCTACATAGATAGCTGTGTTTGGAATTCTAAATCAAACACGGTTTGTGCTAGCTCCTTGAAACTTGACCAAATGAAGTAGTTCTAAGTTCTATCTCTATGGTTTGTTTCCTCTTGAAGTACCCCATGCACAGCCTGGCGAAAAGCACTTTCGTTTGAAAGGGGTTGCCAAGCTTCCAAAAAACTCCTAGTTTGCTGAAATCTCAGCAAACATTTTTTCACCAAATCTTGATGATACTTGGTGGTAATGATAGGTTCACTAAGCACTCTAGGTTGCCCAATTTTCTCTCTTCTAGGTTCAAGCGTTCGTTTCCAGTAACACTTTGAATTTTTAGGTTTTCATCTGTTTTCTGCTATATAGATAGATGTGTTTGAAACTCTAAATCAAACACGGTTTGTGCTAGCTCCTTGAAACTTGACCAAATGAAGTAGTTCCAAGTTCTATCTCTATGGTTTGTTTCCTCTTGAAGTACCCCATGCAGAGACTGGCGAAAAACACTTTCGTTTGAAAGGGGTTGCCAAGCTTCCAAAAAATTACTAGTTAGCTGAAATATCAGCAAACATTTTTTCACCAAATCTTGATGATACTTGGTGGTTATGATCAGTTCACTAAGCCCACTTGGCTGCCCAATTTTCACTCTTCTAAGTTCAAGCGTTCGTTTCCAGTAACACTTTGAATTTTTAGGTTTCACTCTGTTTTCTGCTATATAGATAGATGTGTTTGAAACTCTAAATCAAACACGGTTTGTGCTAGCTCCTTGAAACTTGACGAAATGAAGTAGTTCTAAGTTCTATCTCTATGGTTTGTTTCCTCTTGAAGTATTCCATGCAGAGACTGGCGAAAAGCACTTTCGTTTGAATGGGGTTGCCAAGCTTCCAAAAAACTACTAGTTTGATGAAATCTCAGCAAACATTTTTTCACCAAATCTTGATGATACTTGGTGGTAATGATTAGTTCACTAAGCACTCTTGGCTGCCCAGTTTTCACTCTTCTTGTTTCAAGCGTTCGTTTCCAGTAACACTTTGAATTTTTAGGTTTCACTCTGTTTTCTCCTACATAGGTAGCTGTGTTTGGAATTCTAAATCAAACACGGTTTGTGCTAGCTCCTTGAAACTTGACCAAATGAAGTAGTTCTAAGTTCTATCTCTCTGGTTTGTTTCCTCTTGAAATACACCATGAAGACACTGGCGAAAAGCACTTTCATTTGAAAGGGGTTGCCAAGCTTCCAAAAAACTACTAGTTTGCTGAAATCTCAGCAAACATTTTTTCACCAAATCTTGATGATACTTGGTGGTAATGATCAGTTCACTAAGCCCACTTGGCTTCCCAATTTTCACTCTTCTCGGTTCAAGCGTTCGTTTCCAGTAACACTTTGAATTTTTAGGTTTCACTCTGTTTTCTCCTACATAGATAGCTGTATTTGGAATTCTAAATCAAACACGGTTTGTTCTAGCTCCTTTAAACTTGACCAAATGAAGTAGTTCTAAGTTCTATCGCTATGGTTTGTTTCCTCTTGAAGTATCCCATGCAGAGACTGGCGAAAAACACTTTCGTTTGAAAGGGGTTGCCAAGCTTCAAAAACTACTAGTTTGCTGAAATCTCAGCAAACATTTTTTCACCAAAAACTTGATGATACTTGGTGGTAATGATCAGATCACTAAGCCCACTTGGCTGCCCAATTTTCACTCTTCTAGGTTCAAGCGTTTGTTTCCAGTAACACTTTGAATTTTAGGTTTCACTCTGTTTTCTCCTACATGGATAGCTGTGTTTGGAATTCTAAATCAAACACGGTTTGTTCTAGCTCCTTTAAACTTGACCAAATGAAGTAGTTCTAAGTTCTATCGCGATGGTTTGTTTCCTCTTGAAGTATCCCATGCAGAGACTGGCGAAAAACCCTTTCGTTTGAAAGGGGTTGCCAAGCTTCCAAAAAACTACTAGTTTGCTGAAATATCAGCAAACATTTTTTCACCAAATCTGGATGATACTTGGTGGTTATGATCAGTTCACTAAGCCCACTTTGCTGCCCAATTTTCACTCTTCTAGGTTCAAGCGTTCGTTTCCAGTAACACTTTGAATTTTTAGGTTTCACTCTGTTTTCTGCTATATAGATAGATGTGTTTGAAACTCTAAATCAAACACGGTTTGTGATAGCTCCTTGGAAACTTGACCAAATGAATTAGTTCCAAGTTCTATCTCTATGGTATGTTTCCTCTTGAAGTACCACCATGCAGAGACTGGCGAAAAACACTTTCGTTTGAAAGAGGTTGCCAAGCTTCCAAAAAACTACTAGTTTCCTGAAATCTCAGCAAACATTTTTTCAACAAATCTTGACGATACTTCGTGGTAATGATCAGTTCACTAATCCCACTTGGCTGCCCAATTTTATTCTTCTAGGTTGAAGCATTCGTTTCCAGTAACAGTTTGAATTTTTAGGTTTCACTCTGTTTTCTTCTACATAGATAGCTGTGTTGGAATTCTAAATCAAACCGGTTTGTGCTAGCTCCTTGAAACTTGACCAAATGAAGTAGTTCTAAGTTCTATCTCTATGGTTTGTTTCCTCTTGAAGTACCCCATTCAGAGACTGGCGAAAATCACTTTCGTTTTGAAAGGGGTTGCCAAACTTCCAAAAAACTACTAGTTTGCTGAAATCTCAGCAAACATTTTTTCACCAAATCTTGATGATACTTGGTGGTTATGATCAGTTCACTAAGCCACTTGGCTGCCCAATTTTCACTCTTCTAAGTTCAAGCGTTCGTTTCCAGTACACTTTGAATTTTTAGGTTTCACTCTGTTTTCTGCTATATAGAGAGATGTGTTTTGAAACTCTAAATCAAACACGGTTTGTGCTAGCTCCTGAAACCTGACCAAATGAAGTAGTTCTAAGTTCCTATCTCTTTGGTTTGTTTCCTCTTGAAGTACCCCATGCACAGACTGGAGAAAAACACTTTCGTTTGAAAGGGGTTGCCAAGCTTCCAAAAAACTACTAGTTTGCTGAATCTCAGCAAAAATTTTTTCACCAAATCTTGATGATACTTGGTGGTAATTATCAGTTCACTAAGCCCACTTGACTGCCCAATCTTCACTCTTCTAGGTTCAAGCGTTCGTTTCCAGTAACACTTTGAATTTTTAGGTTTCACTCTGTTTTCTGCTACGTAGATAGATGTGTTTGAAACTCTAAATCAAACACGGTTTGTGCTAGCTTCTTGAAACTTTACCAAATGAAGTAGTTCTAAGTTCTATCTCTATGGTTTGTTTCCTCTTGAAGTACCTTATGCAGTGACTGGCGAAAAACACTTTCGTTTGAAAGGGGTTGCCAGCTTCCAAAAACTACTAGTTTGCTGAAATCTCAGCAAACATTTTTGCACCAAAACTTGATGATACTTGGTGGTAATGATCAGTTCACTAAGCCCTCATGGCTGCCCAATTTTCACTCTTCTAGGTTCAAGCGTTCGTTTCCAGTAACACTTTGAATTTTTAGGTTTCACTCTGTTTTCTCCTACATAGATAGCTGTGTTTGGAATTCTAAATCAAACACGGTTTGTTCTAGCTCCTTTAAACTTGACCAAATGAAGTAGTTCTAAGTTCTATCTCTCTGGTTTGTTTCCTCTTGAAATACACCATGCAGACACTGGCGAAAAGCACTTTCGTTTGAAAGGGGGTTGCCAAGCTTCCAAAAAACTACTAGTTTGCTGAAATCTCAGCAAACATTTTTTCACCAAATCTTGATGATACTTGGTGGTAATGATCAGTTCAATAATCCCACTTGGCTGCCCAATTTCACTCTTCTAGGTTCAAGCGTTCGTTTACAGTAACACTTTGAATTTTAGGTTTTCCTCTGGTTTCTGCTATATAGATAGATGTGTTTGAAACTCTAAATCAAACACGGTTTGTGCTAGCTCCTTTGAAACTTGACCAAATGAAGTAGTTCCAAGTTCTATCTCTATGGTTTGTTTCCTCTTGAAGTACCCCATGCAGAGACTGGCGAAAAACACTTTCGTTTGAAAGGGGTTGCCGAGCTTCCAAAAAACTACTAGTTTGCTGAAATCTCAGCAAACATTTTTTCACCAAATCTTGAAGATACTTGGTGGTAATGATCAGTTCACTAATCCCACTTGGCTGCCCAATTTTTATTCTTCTAGGTTGAAGCATTGGTTTCCAGTAACAGTTTGAATTTTTAGGTTTCACTATGTTTTCTCCTACATAGATAGCTGTGTTTGGAATTCTAAACAAACACGGTTTGTGCTAGCTCCTTGAAACTTGACCAAATGTAGTAGTTCTAAGTTCTATTCTCTATAGTTTGTTTCCTCTTGAAGTACCGCATGCAGAGCCTGGCGAAAAACACTTTCGTTTGAAAGGGGTTGCCAAGCATCCAAAAAATTACTAGTTAGCTGAAATATCAGCAAACATTTTTTCACCAAATCTTGATGATACTTGGTGGTAATGATCAGTTAAATAAGCCCACTTCTCTGCCCAATTTTCACTCTTCTAAGTTCAAGCGTTCGTTTCCAGTAACACTTTGAATTTTAGGTTTCACTCTGTTTTCTGCTATATAGATAGATGTGTTTGAAACTCTAAATCAAACACGGTTTGTGGTAGCTCCTTGAAACTTGACGAAATGAAGTAGTTCTAAGTTCTATCTCTATGGTTTGTTTCCTCTTGAAGTACCCCATGCAGAGACTGGCGAAAAACCCTTTCGTTTGAAAGGGGTTGCCGAGCTTCCAAAAAACTACTAGTTTGCTGAAATCTCAGCAAACATTTTTCACCAAATCTTGAAGATACTTGGTGGTAATGATCAGTTCACTAATCCCACTTGGCTGCCCAATTTTTATTCTTCTAGGTTGAAGCATTGGTTTCCAGTAACAGTTTGAATTTTTAGGTTTCACTATGTTTTCTCCTACATAGATAGCTGTGTTTGGAATTCTAAATCAAACACGGTTTGTGCTAGCTCCTTGAAACTTGACCAAATGTAGTAGTTCTAAGTTCTATCTCTATAGTTTGTTTCCTCTTGAAGTACCGCATGCAGAGCCTGGCGAAAACACTTTCGTTTGAAAGGGGTTGTCAAGCATCCAAAAATTACTAGTTAGCTGAAATAGCAGCAAACATTTTTTCACCAAATCTTGATGATACTTGGTGGTAATGATCAGTTAAATAAGCCCACTTCTCTGCCCAATTTTCACTCTTCTAAGTTCAAGCGTTCGTTTCCAGTAACACTTTGAATTTTTAGGTTTCACTCTGTTTTCTGCTATATAGATAGATGTGTTTGAAACTCTAAATCAAACACGGTTTGTGGTAGTCCTTGAAACTTGACGAAATGAAGTAGTTCTAAGTTCTATCTCTATGGTTTTTTCCTCTTGAAGTATTCCATGCAGAGACTGGCGAAAAGCACTTTCGTTTGAATGGGGTTGCCAAGCTTCCAAAAAACTACTAGTTTGATGAAATCTCAGCAAACATTTTTTCACCAAATCTTGATGATACTTGGTGGTAATGATTAGTTCACTAAGCACTCTTGGCTGCCCAGTTTTCACTTTCTTGTTTCAAGCGTTCGTTTCCAGTAACACTTTGAATTTTTAGGTTTCACTCTGTTTTCTCCTACATAGATAGCTGTGTTTGGAATTCTAAAACAAACACGGTTTGTGCTAGCTCCTTGAAACTTGACCAAATGAAGTAGTTCTAAGTTCTATCTCTATGGTTTGTTTCCTCTTGAAGTACCCCATGCAGAGATGGCGAAAAACACTTTCGTTTGAAAGGGGTTGCCAAGCTTCCAAAAAACTACTAGTTGCTGAAATCTCAGCAAACATTTTTTCACCAAATCTTGATTATACTTGGTGGTAATGATCAGTTCACTAATCCCACTTGGCTGCCCAATTTTTATTTCTAGGTTCAAGCGTTCGTTTCCAGTAACACTTTGAAATTTTAGGTTTCACTCTGTTTTCTCCTACATAGGTAGCTGTGTTTGGAATTCTAAATCAAACACGGTTTGTGCTAGCTCCTTGAAACTTGACCAAATGAAGTAGTTCTAAGTTCTATCTCTCTGGTTTGTTTCCTCTTGAAATACACCATGCAGACACTGGCGAAAAGCACTTTCGTTTGAAAGGGATTGCCAAGCTTCCAAAAAACTACTAGTTTGCTGAAATCTCAGCAAACATTTTTTCACCAAATCTTGATGATACTTGGTGGTAATGATCAGTTCACTAAGCCCAGTTGGCTTCGCAATTTTCACTCTTCTAGGTTCAAGCGTTCGTTTCCAGTAACACTTTGAATTTTTAGGTTTCACTCTGTTTTCTCCTACATAGATAGCTGTATTTGGAATTCTAAATCAAACACGGTTTGTTCTAGCTCCTTTAAACTTGACCAAATGAAGTAGTTCTAAGTTCTATCGCTATGGTTTGTTTCCTCTTGAAGTATCCCATGCAGAGACTGGCGAAAAACACTTTCGTTTGAAAGGGTTGCCAAGCTTCCAAAAAACTACTAGTTTGCTGAAATCTCAGCAAACATTTTTTCACCAAGACTTGATGATACTTGGTGGTAATGATCAGTTCACTAAGCCCACTTGGCTGCCCAATTTTCACTCTTCTAGGTTCAAGCGTTCGTTTCCAGTAACACTTTGAATTTTTAGGTTTCACTCTGTTTTCTCCTACATGGATAGCTGTGTTTGGAATTCTAAATCAAACACGGTTTGTTCTAGCTCCTTTAAACTTGACCAAATGAAGTAGTTCTAAGTTCCTATCGCTATGGTTTGTTTCCTCTTGAAGTATCCCATGCAGAGACTGGCGAAAAACCCTTTCGTTTTGAAAGGGGTGCCAAGCTTCCAAAAAACTACTAGTTTGCTGAAATATCAGCAAACATTTTTTCACCAAATCTGGATGATACTTGGTGGTTATGATCAGTTCACTAAGCCCACTTGGCTGCCCAATTTTCACTCTTCTAGGTTCAAGGTTCGTTTCCAGTAACACTTTGAATTTTTAGGTTTCACTCTGTTTTCTGCTATATAGATAGATGTGTTTGAAACTCTAAATCAAACACGGTTTGTGATAGCTCCTTGAAACTTGACCAAATGAATTAGTTCCAAGTTCTATCTCTATGGTTTTGTTTCCTCTTGAAGTACCCCATGCAGAGACTGGCGAAAAACACTTTCGTTTGAAAGGGGTTGCCAAGCTTCCAAAAAACTACTAGTTTCCTGAAATCTCAGCAAACATTTTTTCAACAAATCTTGATGATACTTCGTGGTAATGATCAGTTCACTAATCCCACTTGCTGCCCAATTTTTATTCTTCTAGGTTGAAGCATTCGTTTCCAGTAACAGTTTGAATTTTTAGGTTTCACTCTGTTTTCTTCTACATAGATAGCTGTGTTTGGAATTCTAAATCAAACACGGTTTGTGCTAGCTCCTTGAAACTTGACCAAATGAAGTAGTTCTAAGTTCTATCTCTATGGTTTGTTTCCTCTTGAAGTACCCCATGCAGAGACTGGCGAAAATCACTTTCGTTTGAAAGGGGTTGCCAAACTTCCAAAAAACTACTAGTTTGCTGAAATCTCAGCAAACATTTTTTCACCAAATCTTGATGATACTTGGTGGTTAGGATCAGTTCACTAAGCCCACTTGGCTGCCCAATTTTCACTCTTCTAAGTTCAAGCGTTCGTTTCCAGTAACACTTTGAATTTTTAGGTTTCACTCTGTTTTCTGCTATATAGAGAGATGTGTTTGAAACTCTAAATCAAACACGGTTTGTGCTAGCTCCTTGAAACCTGACCAAATGAAGTAGTTCTAAGTTCTATCTCTTTGGTTTGTTTCCTCTTGAAGTACCCCATGCAGAGACTGGAGAAAAACACTTTCGTTTGAAAGGGGTTGCCAAGCTTCCAAAAAACTACTAGTTTGCTGAAATCTCAGCAAAAATTTTTTCACCAAATCTTGATGATACTTGGTGGTAATTATCAGTTCACTAAGCCCACTTGGCTGCCCAATCTTCACTCTTCTAGGTTCAAGCGTTCGTTTCAGTAACACTTTGAATTTTTAGGTTTCACTCTGTTTTCTGCTACGTAGATAGATTTGTTTGAAACTCTAAATCAAACACGGTTTGTGCTAGCTTCTTGAAACTTGACCAAATGAAGTAGTTCTAAGTTCCATCTCTATGGTTTGTTTCCTCTTGAAGTATCCCATGCAGAGACTGGCGAAAAACACTTTCGTTTGAAAGGGGTTGCCAAGCTTCTAAAAAAACTACTAGTTTGCTGAAATATCAGCAAACATTTTTTCACCAAATCTTGATGATACTTGGTGGTTATGATCAGTTCACTAAGCCCACTTGGCTGCCCAATTTTCACTCTTCTAAGTTCAAGCGTTCGTTTCCAGTAACACTTTGAATTTTTACCTTTCACTCTGTTTCTGCTATATAGATAGACGTGTTTGAAACTCTAAATCAAACACGGTTTTTGCTAGCTCCTTGGAAACTGACCAAATGAAGTAGTTCTAAGTTCTATCTCTATGGTTTGTTTCCTCTTGAAGTACCCCATGCAGTGACTGGCGAAAAACACTTTCGTTTGAAAGGGGTTGCCAAGCTTCCAAAAAACTACTAGTTTGCTGAAATCTCAGCAAACATTTTTTCAATAAAACTTGATGATACTTGGTGGTAATGATCAGTTCACTAAGCCCTCTTGGCTGCCCAATTTTCACTCTTCTAGGTTCAAGCGTTCGTTTCCAGTAACACTTTGAATTTTTAGGTTTCACTCTGTTTTCTCCTACATAGATAGCTGTGTTTGGAATTCTAAATCAAACACGGTTTGTTCTAGCTCCTTTAAACTTGACCAAATGAAGTAGTTCTAAGTTCTATCGCTATGGTTTGTTTCCTCTTGAAGTATCCCATGCAGAGACTGGCGAAAAACCCTTTCGTTTGAAAGGGGTTGCCAAGCTTCCAAAAAACTACTAGTTTGCTGAAATCTCAGCAAACATTTTTTCACCAAATCTTGATGATACTTGTTGGTAATCATCAGTACACTAAGCCCACTTGGCTGCCAAATTTTCACTCTTCTAGGTTCAAGCGTTCGTTTCCAGTAACACTTTTAATTTTTAGGTTTCACTCTGTTTTCTCCTACACAGATAGCTGTGTTTGGAATTCTAAATCAAACACGGTTTGTGCTAGCTCCTTGGAACTTGACCAAATGAAGTAGTTCTAAGTTCTATCTCTATGGTTTGTTTCCTCTTGAAGTACCCCATGCAGAGACTGGTGAAAAGCACTTTCGTTTGAAAGGGGTTGCCAAATTTCCAAAAAACAACTAGTTTGCTGAAATCTCAGCAAACATTTTTTCACCAAATCTTGATGTACTTGGTGGTAGTCATCAGTTCACTAAGCCCACTTGGCTGCCCAATTTTCAGTCTTCTAGGTTCAAGCGTTCGTTTCCAGTAACACTTTGAATTTTTAGGTTTCACTCTGTTTTCTCCTACATAGATAGCTGTGTTTGGAATTCTTAATCAAACACGGTTTGTGCTAGCTCCTTGAAACTTGACCAAATGAAGTAGTTCTAAGTTCTATCTCTATGGTTTGTTTCCTCTTGAAGTACCCCATGCAGAGACTGGCGAAAAACACTTTCGTTTGAAAGGGGTTGCCAAGCTTCCAAAAAACTACTAGTTTGCTGAAATATCAGCAAAAATTTTTTCACCAAATCTGGATGATACTTTGGTGGTTATGATCAGTTCACTAAGCCCACTTGGCTGCCCAATTTTCACTCTTCTAGGTTCAAGCGTTCGTTTCCAGTAACACTTTGAATTTTTAGGTTTCACTCTGTTTTCTGCTATATAGATAGATGTGTTTGAAACTCTAAATCAAACACGGTTTGTGATAGCTCCTTGAAACTTGACCAAATGAATTAGTTCCAAGTTCTATCTCTATGGTTTGTTTTCTCTTGAAGTACCCCATGCAGAGACTGGCGAAAAACACTTTCGTTTGAAAGGGTTAGCCAAGCTTCCAAAAAACTACTAGTTTCCTGAAATCTCAGCAAACATTTTTTCAACAAATCTTGATGATACTTCGTGGTAATGATCAGTTCACTAATCCCACTTGGCTGCCCAATTTTTATTCTTCTAGGTTGAAGCATTCGTTTCCAGTAACAGATTGAATTTTTAGGTTTCACTCTGTTATCTTCTACATAGATAGCTGTGTTTGGATTTCTAAATCAAACACGGTTTGTGCTAGCTTCTTGAAACTTGACCAAAATGAAGTAGTTCTAAGTTCTATCTCTATGGTTTGTTTCCACTTGAAGTACCCCATGCAGAGACTGGCGAAAATCACTTTCGTTTGAAAGGGGTGGCCAAACTTCCAAAAAACTACTAGTTTGCTGAAATCTCAGCAAACATTTTTTCACCAAATCTTGATGATACCTGGTGGTTATGATCAGTTCACTAAGCCCACTTGGCTGCCCAATTTTCACTCTTCTAAGTTCAAGCGTTCGTTTCCAGTAACACTTTGAATTTTTAGGTTTCACTCTGTTTTCTGCTATATAGAGAGATGTGTTTGAAACTCTAAATCAAACACGGTTTGTGCTAGCTCCTTGAAACTTGACCAAATGAAGTAGTTCTAAGTTCTATCTCTATGGATTGTTTCCTCTTGAAGTATCCCATGCAGAGACTGGCGAAAAACACTTTCGTTTGAAAGGGGTTGCCAAGCTTCCAAAAAACTACTAGTTTTGCTGAAATCTCAGCAAACATTTTTTCACCAAATCTTGATGATACTTGGTGGTAATGATCAGTTCAATAATCCCACTTGGGCTGCCCAATTTTCACTCTTCTAGGTTCAAGCGTTCGTTTACAGTAACACTTTGAATTTTACGTTTTCATCTGTTTTCTGCTATATAGATAGATGTGTTTGAAACTCTAAATCAAACACGGTTTGTGCTAGCTCCTTGAAACTTGACCAAATGAAGTAGTTCCTAGTTCTATCTCTATGGGTTTGTTTCCTCTTGAAGTACCCCATGCAGAGACTGGCGAAAAACACTTTTCGTTTGAAAGGGGTTGCCAAGCTTCCAAAACTACTAGTTTGCTGAAATCTCAGCAAACATTTTTTCACCAAAAACTTGATGATACTTCGTGGTAATGATCAGTTTCACTAATCCCACTTGGCTGCCCAATTTTTATTCTTCTAGGTTGAAGCATTCGTTTCCAGTAACAGTTTGAATTTTTAGGTTTCACTATGTTTTCTCCTACATAGATAGCTGTGTTTGGAATTCTAAATCAAACACGGTTTGTGCTAGCTCCTTGAAACTTGACCAAATGTAGTAGTTCTCAGTTCTATCTCTATGGTTTGTTTCCTCTTGAAGTACCGCATGCAGAGCCTGGCGAAAAACACTTCGTTTGAAAGGGGTTGCCAAGCTTCAAAAAATTACTAGTTAGCTGAAATATCAGCAAACATTTTTTCACCAAATCTTGATGATACTTGGTGGTTATGATCAGTTCACTAAGCCCACTTGGCTGCCCAATTTTCACTCTTCTAAGTTCAAGCGTTCGTTTCCAGTAACACTTTGAATTTTTAGGTTTCACTCTGTTTTCTGCTATATAGATAGATGTGTTTGAAACTCTAAATCAAACACGGTTTGTGCTAGCTCCTTGAAACTTGACGAAATGAAGTAGTTCTAAGTTCTATCTCTATGGTTTGTTTCCTCTTGAAGTATTCCATGCAGAGACTGGCGAAAAGCACTTTCGTTTGAATGGGGTTGCCAAGCTTCCAAAAAACTACTAGTTTGATGAAATCTCAGCAAACATTTTTTCACCAAATCTTGATGATACTTGGTGGTAATGATTAGTTCACTAAGCACTCTTGCCTGCCCAGTTTTCACTCTTCGTGTTTCAAGCGTTCGTTTCCAGTAACACTTTGAATTTTAGGTTTCACTCTGTTTTCTCCTACATAGATAGCTGTGTTTGAAATTCTAAAACAAACACGGTTTGTGCAAGCTCCTTGATACTTGACCAAATGAAGTAGATCTAAGTTCTATCTCTATGGTTTGTTTCCTCTTGAAGTACCCCATGCAGAGACTGGCGAAAAACACTTTCGTTTGAAAGGGGTTGCCAAGCTTCCAAAAAACTACTAGTTTGCTGAAATCTCAGCAAACATTTTTTCACCAAATCTTGATGATACTTGGTGGTAATGATCAGTTCACTAAGCCCACTTGGCTGCCCAATTTTTACTCTTCTAGGTTCAAGCGTTCGTTTCCAGTAACACTTTGAATTTTTAGGTTTCACTCTGTTTTCTCCTACATAGATAGCTGTGTTTGGAATTCTAAATCAAATACGGTTTGTGCTAGCTCCTTGAAACTTGACCAAATGAAGTAGTTCTAAGTTCTATCTCTATGGTTTGTTTCCTCTTGAAGTACCCCATGCAGAGACTGGCGAAAAACACTTTCGTTTGAAGGGGGTTGCCAAGCTTCCAAAAAACTACTAGTTTGCTGAAATCTCAGCAAACATTTTTTCACCAAATCTTGATGATACTTGGTGGTAATGATCAGTTCACTAATCCCACTTGGCTGCCCAATTTTTATTCTTCTAGGTTCAAGTGTTCGTTTCCAGTAACAGTTTGAATTTTTTAGGTTTCACTCTGTTTTCTCCTACATAGATAGCTGTGTTTGGAATTCTAAATCAAACACGGTTTGTGCTAGCTCCTTGAAACTTGATCAAATGAAGTAGTTCTAAGTTCTATCTCTATGGTTTTTTTTCTCTTGAAGTACCCCATGCAGAGCCTGGCAAAAAACACTTTCGTTTGAAAGGGGTTGAAAAGCTTCCAAAAAACTACTAGTTTGCTGAAATCTCAGCAAATATTTTTTCACCAAATCTTGATTATACTTGGTTTTAATGATCAGTTCACTAAGCCCACTTGGGTGCCCAATTTTCACTCTTCTAGGTTCAAGCGTTTGTTTCCAGTAACACTTTGAATTTTTAGGTTTCACTCTGTTTTCTGCTATATAGATGTGTTTGAAACTCTAAATCAAACACGGTTTGTGCTAGCTTCTTGAAACTTGACCAATGAAGTAGTTCTAAGTTCTATCTCTATGTGTTTGTTTCCTCTTGAAGTACCCCATGCAGAGACTGGCGAAAAACACTTTCGTTTGAAAGGGGTTGCCAAGCTTCCAAAAAACTACTAGTTTGCTGAAATCTCAGCAAATATTTTTTCACCAAATCTTGATGATACTTGGTGGTAATGATCAGTTAAATAAGCCCACTTGGCTGCCCAGTTTTCACTCTTCTAGGTTCAAGCGTTCGTTTCCAGTAACACTTTGAATTTTTAGGTTTCACTCTGTTTTCTCCTACATAGATAACTGTGTTAGGAATTCTAAATCAAACACGGTTTGTGCTAGCTTTTTGAAACTTGACAAAATGAAGTAGTTCTAAGTTCTATCTCTATGGTTTGTTTCCTCTTGAAGTACCCCATGCAGAGACTGTCAAAAAACACTTTCGTTTGAAAGGGTTGCCAAGCTTCCAAAAAACTACTAGTTTGCTGAAATCTCAGCAAAAATTTTTTCACCAAATCTTGATGATAATTGGTGGTAATGATCAGTTCACGAAGCCCACTTGGCTGCCCAGTTTTCACTCTTCTAGGTTCAAGCGTTCGTTTCCAGTAACACTTTGAATTTTTAGGTTTCACTCTGTTTTCTGCTATATAGGTAGATGTTTTTGAAACTCTAAATCAAACACGGTTTGTGGTAGCTTCTTGAAACTTAACCAAATGAAGTAGTTCTAAGTTCTATCTCTATGGTTTGTTTCCTCTTGAAGTATCCCATGCAGAGACTGGCGAAAAATACTTTCGTTTGAAAGGGGTTGCCAAGCTTCCAAAAAACTACTAGTTTGCTGAAATCTCAGCAAACATTTTTTCACCAAATCTTGAAGATACTTGGTGGTTATGATCAGTTCACTAACTCACTTCGCTGCCCAATTTTCACTCTTCTAAGTTCAAGCGTTCGTTTCCAGAAACACTTTGAATTTTTAGGTTTCACTCTGTTTTCAGCTATATAGATAGATGTGTTTGAAACTCTAAATCAAACACGGTTTGTGCTAGCTCCTTGAAACTTGACCAAATGAAGTAGTTCTAAGTTCTATCTGTATGGTTTGTTTCCTCTTGAAGTATCCCATGCAGAGACTGGCGAAAAACACTTTCGTTTGAAAGGGGTTGTCAAGCTTACAAAAAACTACTAGTTTGCTGAAACCTCAGCAAACATTTTTTCACCAAATCTTGATGATACTTGGTGGTAATGATCAGTTCAATAAGCCCACCTGGCTGCCCAATTTTCACTCTTCTAGGTTCAAGCGTTCGTTTCCAGTAACACTTTGAATTTTTAGGTTTCACTCTGTTTTCTGCTATATAGATAGATGTGTTTGAAACTCTAAATCAAACACGGTTTGTGCTAGCTCCTTGAAACTTGACCAAATAAAGTAGTTCTAAGTTCTATCTCTATGGTTTGTTTCCTCTTGAAGTACCCCATGCAGAGACTGGCGAAAAGCACTTTCGTTTGAAAGGTGTTGCCAAGATTCCAAAAATCTACTACTTTGCTGAAATCTCAGAAAACCTTTTTACACCAAATCTTGATGATTCTTGGTGGTAATGATCAGTTCCCTAATCGCACTTGGCTGCAAAATTTTTATTCTTCTTGGTTGAATCATTTGTTTCCCGTAACAGTTTGAATTTTTAGGTTTCACTCTGTTTTCTCCTACATAGATAGCTCTGTTTGGAATTCTAAATCAAACACGGTTTGTGCTAGCTCCTTGAAACTTGACCAAATGAAGTAGTTCTAAGTTCTATCTCTATGGTTTGTTTCCTCTTGAACTACCCCATGCAGAGCCTGGTGAAAAACACTTTCGTTTGAAAGGGATTGCCAAGCTTCCAAAAAACTACTAGTTTGCTGAAATCTCAGCAAACATTTTTTCACCAAATCTTGATGATACTTGGTGGTAATGATCAGTTCACTAATCCCACTTGGCTCCCCAATTTTTATTCTTCTAGGTTCAAGCATTCGTTTCCAGGAACAGTTTGAATTTTTAGGTTTCACTCTGTTTTCTCCTACATAGATAGCTGTGTTTGGAATTCTAAATCAAACACGGTTTGTGCTAGCTCCTTGAAACTTGACCAAATGAAGTAGTCCTAAGTTCTATCTCTATGGTTTGTTTCCTCTTGAAGTACCCCATGCAGAGACTGGCGAAAAGCACTTTCGTTTGAAAGGGGTTGCCAAGCTTCCAAAAACCTACTAGTCTGTTGAAATCTCAGCAAACATTTTCTCACCAAATCTTGATGATACTTGGTGGTAATGATCAGTTCACTAAGCCCTCTTGGCTGCAAAATTTTCACTCTTCTAAGTTCAAGCGTTCGTTTCCAGTAACACTTTGAATTTTTAGGTTTCACTCTGTTTTCTCCTACATAGATAGCTGTGTTTGGAATTCTAAATCGAACACCGTTTGTGCTAGCTCCTTGAAACTTGACCAAATGAAGTAGTTCTAAGTTCTATCTCTATGGTTTTTTTCCTCTTGAAGTCCCCATGCAGAGCCTGGCGAAAAACACTTTCGTTTGAAAGGGGTTGCCAAGCTTCCAAAAAACTACTAGTTTGCTGAAATCTCAGCAAATTTTTTTCACCAAATCTTGATGATACTTGGTGGTAATGATCAGATCACTAAGCCCACTTGGCTGCCCAATTTTCACTCTTCTAGTTTCAAGCGTTGGTTTCCAGTAACACTTTGAATTTTTAGTTTCACTCTGTTTTCTGCTACATAGAAAGATGTGTTTGAAACTCTAAATCAAACACGGTTTGTGCTAGCTCTTTGAACTTGACCAAATGTAGTAGTTCTAAGTTCTATCTCTATGGTTTGTTTCCTCTTGAAGTACCCCATGCAGAGACTGGCGAAAAACACTTTCGTTTGAAAGGGGTTGCCAAGCTTCCAAAAAACTTCTAGTTTGCTGAAATCTCAGCCAACATTTTTTTCACCAAATCTTGATGATACTTGCTGGTAATGATCAGTTCACTAAGCCCTCTTCGGTGCCCAATTTTCACTCTTCTAGGTTCAAGCGTTCGTTTCCAGTAACACTTTGAATTTTTAGGTTTCACTCTGTTTTCTGCTATATAGATACATGTGTTTGAAACTCTAAATCAAACACGGTTTGTGCTAGCTTCTTGAAACTTGACCAAATGAAGTAGTTCTAAGTTCTATCTCTATGGTTTGTTTCCTCTTGAAGTATCCCATGCAGAGACTGGCGAAAAACACTTTCGTTTGAAATCGGTTGCCAAGCTTCCAAAAAACTACTAGTTTGCTGAAATCTCAGCAAACATTTTTTCACCAAATCTTGATGATACTGGTGGTTATGATCAGTTCACTAAGCCCACTTGGCTGCCCAATTTTCACTCTTCTAAGTTCAAGCGTTCGTTTTTAGTAACACTTTGAATTTTTAGGTTTCACTCTGTTTTCTGCTATATAGATAGATGTGTTTGAAACTCTAAATCAAACACGGTTTGTGCTAGCTCCTTGAAACTTGACCAAATGAAGTAGTTCTAAGTTCTATCTCTACGGTTTATTTCCTCTTGATGTATCCCATGCAGAGACTGGCGAAAAACACTTTGGTTTGAAAGGGGTTGCCAAATTTCCAAAAAACTACTAGTTTGCTGAAATCTCAGGAAACATTTTTTCACCAAATCTTGATGATACGTGGTGGTAATCATCAGTTCACTAAGCCCACTTGGCTGCCCAATTTTCACTCTTCTAGGTTCAAGCGTTCGTGTCCAGTAACACTTTGAATTTTTAGGTTTCACTCTGTTTTCTCCTACATAGATAGCTGTGTTTGGAATTCTAAATCAAACACGGTTTGTGCTAGCTCCTTGAAACTTGACCAAATGAAGTAGTTCTAAGTTCTATCTCTATGGTTTGTTTCCTCTTGAAGTATCCCATGCAGAGACTGGCGAAAAACACTTTCGTTTGAAAGGGGTTGCCAAGCTTCCAAAAAACTACTAGTTTGCTGAAATCTCAGCAAACATTTTTTCACCAAATCTTGATGATACTTGGTGGTAATGATCAGTTCAATAAGCCCAGTTGGCTGCTCAAAATTCACTCTTCTAGGTTCAAGCGTTCGTTTCCAGTAACACTTTGAATTTTTAGGTTTCACTCTGTTTTCTGCAACATAGATAGATGTGTTTGAAACTCTAAATCAAACACGGTTTGTGCTAGCTCCTTGAAACTTGACAAAATAAAGTAGTTCTACGTTCTATCTCTTTGGTTTGTTTCCTCTTGAAGTACCCCATGCAGAGACTGGCGAAAAACACTTTGATTTGAAAGGGGTTGCCAAGCTTCCAAAAAAATACTAGTTTGCTGAAATCTCAGCAAATATTTTTTCACCAAATCTTGATGATACTAGGTGGTAATGATCAGTTCCCTAATCCCACTTGTCTGCAAAATTTTTAATCTTCTAGGTTGAAGCGTTCGTTTCCAGTAACAGTTTGAATTTTTATGTTTCACTCTGTTTTCTCCTACATAGATAGCTGTCTTTGGAATTCTAAATCAAACACGGTTTGTGCTAGCTCCTTGAAACTTGACCAAATGAAGTAGTTCTAAGTTCTATCTCTATGGTTTTTTTCCTCTTGAAGTACCCCATGAGGAGACTGGCGAAAAACACTTTCATTGGAAAGTGGTTCCCAAGCTTCCAAAAAACTTCTAGTTTGCTGAAATCTCAGCAAACATTTTTTCACCAAATCTTGATGATACTTGCTGGTAATGATCAGTTCACTAAGCTCTCTTGGCTGCCCAATTTTCACTCTTCTAGGTTCAAGCGTTCGTTTCCAGTAACACTTTGAATTTTTAGGTTTCACTCTGTTTTCTCCTACATAGATAGCTGTGTTTGGATTTCTAAATCAAACACGGTTTGTGCTAGCTCCTTGAAAGTTGACCAAATGAAGTAGTTCTAAGTTCTATCTCTATGGTTTGTTTCCTCTTGAAGTATCCCATGCAGAGACTGGCGAAAAACACTTTCCTTGAAACTGGTTGCCAAGCTTCCAAAAAACTACTAGTTTGCTGAAATCTCAGCAAACATTTTTTCACCAAATCTTGATGATACTTGGTGGTAATGATCAGTTCACTAAGCCCACTTGGCTGCCCAATTTTCACTCTTCTAGGTTCAAGCGTTCGTTTCCAGTAACACTTTGAATTTTTAGGTTTCACTCTGTTTTCTCCTACATAGATAACTGTGTTAGGAATTCTAAATCAAACACGGTTTGTGCTAGCTCCTTGAAACTTGACCAAATGAAGTAGTTGTATGTTCTATCTCTATGGTTTCTTTCCTCTTGAAGTACCACATGCAGAGACTGGCGGAAAACACTTTCGTTTGAAAGCGCTTGCCAAGCTTCCAAAAAACTACTAGTTTGCTGAAATCTCAGCAAACATTTTTTCACCAAATCTTGATGATACTTGGTGGTAATGATCAGTTCAATAAGCCCACTTGGCTGCCCAATTTACATTCTTCTAGGTTCAAGCGTTCGTTTCCAGTAACACTTTGAATTTTTAGGTTTCACTCTGTTTTCTGCTACATAGATAGTTTGTTTGAAACTCTAAATCAAACACGGTTTGTGCTAGCTCCTTGAAACTTGACCAAATAAAGTAGTTCTAAGTTCTATCTCTATGGTTTGTTTCCTCTTGAAGTACCAGATGCAGAGTCTGGCGAAAAACACTTTGGTTTGAAAGGGGTTGCCAAGCTTCCAAAAAACTACTACTTTGCTGAAATCTCAGCAAATATTTTCTCACCAAATCTTGATGATACTTGGTGGTAATGATCAGTTCCCTAATCCCACTTGGCTGCTAAATTTTTATTCTTCTTGGTTGAAGCATTCGTTTCCAGTAACAGTTGAATTTTTAGGTTACACTCTGTTTTCTCCTACATAGATAGCTGTGTTTGGATTTCTAAATCAAACACGGTTTGTGCTAGCTCCTTGAAAGTTGACCAAATGAAGTAGTTCTAAGTTCTATCTCTATGGTTTGTTTCCTCTTGAAGTATCCCATGCAGAGACTGGCGAAAAACACTTTCGTTTGAAAGGGGTTGCCAAGCTTCCAAAAAACTTCTAGTTTGCTGAAATCTCAGCAAACATTTTTTCACAAAATCTTGATGATACTTGGTGGTAATGATCAGTTCACTAAGCCCACTTGGCTGCCCAATTTTCACTCTTCTAGGTTCAAGCGTTCGTTTCCAGTAACACTTTGAATTTTTAGGTTTCACTCTGTTTTCTGCTATATAGATAGATGTGTTTGAAACTCTAAATCAAACACGGTTTGTGCTAGCTCCTTGAAACTTGGCCAAATAAAGTAGTTCTAAGTTCTATCTCTATGGTTTGTTTCCTCTTGAAGTACCCCATGCAGAGACTGGCGAAAAACACTTTCGTTTGAAAGGGGTTGCCAAGCTTCCAAAACACTTCTAGTTTGCTGAAATCTCAGCAAACATTTTTTCACCAAATCTTGATGATACTTGGTGGTTATGATCAGTTCACTAAGCCCACTTGGCTGCCCAATTTTCACTCTTCTAGGTTCAAGCGTTCGTTTCCAGTAACACTTTGAATTTTTAGGTTTCACTCTGTTTTCTGCTACATAGATAGATGTGTTTGAAACTCTAAATCAAACACGGTTTGTGCTAGCTTTTTGAAACTTGACCTAATGTAGTAGTTCTAAGTTCTATCTCTATGGTTTGTTTCCTCTTGAAGTACCCCATGCAGAGACTGGCGAAAAACACTTCCGTTTGAAAGGGGTTGCCAAGCTTCCAAAAAACTACTAGTTTGCTGAAATCTCAGCAAACATTTTTTCACCAAATCTTGATGATACTTGGTGGTAATGATCAGTTAAATATACCCACTTGGCTGCCCAATTTTCACTCTTCTAAGTTCAAGCGTTCGTTTCCAGTAACACTTTGAATTTTTAGGTTTCACTCTGTTTTCTCCTACATAGATAGCTGTGTTTGGAATTCTAAATCAAACACGGTTTGTGCTAGCTCCTTGAAACTTGACCAAATGAAAAAATTCTAAGTTCTATCTCTATGGTTTGTTTCCTCTTGAAGTATCCCATGCAGAGACTGGCGAAAAACACTTTCGTTTGAAAGGGGTTGCCAAGCTTCCAAAAAACTACTAGTTTGCTGAAATCTCAGCAAACATTTTTTCACCAAATCTTGATGATACTTGGTGGTAATGATCAGTTCACTAATCCCACTTGGCTCCCCAATTTTTATTCTTCTAGGTTAAAGCATTCGTTTCCAGTAACAGTTTGAATTTTTAGGTTTCACTCTGTTTTCTCCTACATAGATAGCTGTGTTTGGAATTCTAAATCGAACACCGTTTGTGCTAGCTCCTTGAAACTTGACCAAATGAAGTAGTTCTAAGTTCTATCTCTATGCTTTTTTTCCTCTTGAAGTCCCCATGCAGAGCCTGGCGAAAAACACTTTCGTTTGAAAGGGGTTGCCAAGCTTCCAAAAAACTACTAGTTTGCTGAAATCTCAGCAAATTTTTTTCACCAAATCTTGATGATACTTGGTGGTAATGATCAGATCACTAAGCCCACTTGGCTGCCCAATTTTCACTCTTCTAGGTTCAAGCGTTCGTTTCCAGTAACACTTTGAATTTTTAGGTTTCACTCTGTTTTCTGCTACATAGAAAGATGTGTTTGAAACTCTAAATCAAACACGGTTTGTGCTAGCTCTTTGAAACTTGACCAAATGTAGTAGTTCTAAGTTCTATCTCTATGGTTTGTTTCCTCTTGAAGTACCCCATGCAGAGACTGGCGAAAAACACTTTCGTTTCAAAGGGGTTGCCAAGCTTCCAAAAAACTTCTAGTTTGCTGAATTCTCAGCAAACATTTTTTCACCAAATCTTGATGATACTTGCTGGTAATGATCAGTTCACTAAGCCCCCTTCGGTGCCCAATTTTCACTCTTCTAGGTTCAAGCGTTCGTTTCCAGTAACACTTTGAATTTTTAGGTTTCACTCTGTTTTCTGCTATATAGATAGATGTGTTTGAAACTCTAAATCAAACACGGTTTGTGCTAGCTTCTTGAAACTTGACCAAATGAAGTAGTTCTAAGTTCTATCTCTATGGTTTGTTTCCTCTTGAAGTATCCCATGCAGAGACTGGCGAAAAACACTTTCGTTTGAAATCGGTTGCCAAGCTTCCAAAAAACTACTAGTTTGCTGAAATCTCAGCAAACATTTTTTCACCAAATCTTGATGATACTTGGTGGTTATGATCAGTTCACTAAGCCCACTTGGCTGCCCAATTTTCACTCTTCTAAGTTCAAGCGTTCGTTTTTAGTAACACTTTGAATTTTTAGTTTTCACTCTGTTTTCTGCTATATAGATAGATGTGTTTGAAACTCTAAATCAAACACGGTTTGTGCTAGCTCCTTGAAACTTGACCAAATGAAGTAGTTCTAAGTTCTATCTCTATGGTTTGTTTCCTCTTGAAGTGTCCCATGCAGAGACTGGCGAAAAACACTTTGGTTTGAAAGGGGTTGCCAAATTTCCAAAAAACTACTAGTTTGCTGAAATCTCAGCAAACATTTTTTCACCAAATCTTGATGATACGTGGTGGTAATCATCAGTTCACTAAGCCCACTTGGCTGCCCAATTTTCACTCTTCTAGGTTCAAGCGTTCGTGTCCAGTAAGACTTTGAATTTTTAGGTTTCACTCTGTTTTCTCCTACATAGATAGCTGTGTTTGGAATTCTAAATCAAACACGGTTTGTGCTAGCTCCTTGAAACTTGACCAAATGAAGTAGTTCTAAGTTCTATCTCTATGGTTTGTTTCCTCTTGAAGTACCCCATGCAGAGACTGGCGAAAAACACTTTCGTTTGAAAGGGGTTGCCAAGCTTCCAAAAAACTACTAGTTTGCTGAAATCTCAGCAAACATTTTTTCACCAAATCTTGATGATACTTGGTGGTAATGATCAGTTCAATAAGCCCAGTTGGCTGCTCAAAATTCACTCTTCTAGGTTCAAGCGTTCGTTTCCAGTAACACTTTGAATTTTTAGGTTTCACTCTGTTTTCTGCAATATAGATAGATGTGTTTGAAACTCTAAATCAAACACGGTTTGTGCTAGCTCCTTGAAACTTGACAAAATAATGTAGTTCTACGTTCTATCTCTTTGGTTTGTTTCCTCTTGAAGTACCCCATGCAGAGACTGGCGAAAAACACTTTGATTTGAAAGGGGTTGCCAAGCTTCCAAAAAACTACTAGTTTGCTGAAATCTCAGCAAATATTTTTTCACCAAATCTTGATGATACTAGGTGGTAATGATCAGTTCCCTAATCCCACTTGTCTGCAAAATTTTTAATCTTCTAAGTTGAAGCATTCGTTTCCAGTAACAGTTTGAATTTTTCGGTTTCACTCTGTTTTCTCCTACATAGATAGCTGTCTTTGGAATTCTAAATCAAACACGGTTTGTGCTAGCTCCTTGAAACTTGACCAAATGAAGTAGTTCTAAGTTCTATCTCTATGGTATGTTTCCTCTTGAAGTACCCCATGCAGAGACTGGCGAAAAACACTTTCGTTTGAAAGGGGTTGCCAAGCTTCCAAAAAACTACTAGTTTGCTGAAATCTCAGCAAAAATTTTTTCACCAAACCTTGATGATACATGGTGGTAATGATCAGTTCCATAAGCCCACTTGGCTGCCCAATTTTCACTCTTCTAGTTTCAAGCGTTCGTTTCCAGTAACACTTTGAATTTTTAGGTTTCACTCTGTTTTCTGCTATATAGATAGATGTGTTTGAAACTCTAAATCAATCACGGTTTGTGCTAGCTCCTTGAAACTTGACCAAATGAAGTAGTCCTAAGTTCTATCTCTATGGTTTGTTTCCCCTTGAAGTACCCCATGCAGAGACTGGCGAAAAACACTTTGGTTTGAAAGGGGTTGCCAAGCTTCCAAAAAACTACTAGTTTGCTGAAATCTCAGCAAATATTTTTTCACCAAATCTTGATGATACTTGGTGGTTATGATCAGTTCACTAAGCCCACTTGGCTGCCCAATTTTCACTCTTCTAAGTTCAAGCGATCGTTTCCAGTAACACTTTGAATTTTTAGGTTTCACTCTGTTTTCTGCTATATAGATAGATGTGTTTGAAACTCTAAATCAAACACGGTTTGTGCTAGCTCCTTGAAACTTGACCAAATGAAGTAGTTCTAAGTTCTATCTCTATGGTTTGTTTCCTCTTGAAGAATCCCATGCAGAAACTGGCGAAAAACACTTTGGTTTGAAAGGGGTTGCCAAGCTTCCAAAAAACTACTAGTTTGCTGAAATCTCAGCAAATATTTTTTCACCAAATCTTGATGATACTTGGTGGTAATGATCAGTTCAATAAGTCGACTTGGCTGCCCTATTTTCACTCTTCTAGGTTCAAGCGTTCGTTTCCAGTAACACTTTTAATTTTTAGGTTTCACTCTGTTTTCTGCTACATAGATAGATGTGTTTGAAACTCTAAATCAAACATGGCTTGTGCTAGCTCCTTGAAACTTGACCAAAGGTAGTAGTTCTAAGTTCTAACTCTATGGTTTGTTTCCTCTTGAAGTACCCCATGCAGAGACTGGCGAAAAACACTTTCATTGGAAAGTGGTTCCCAAGCTTCCAAAAAACTTCTAGTTTGCTGAAATCTCAGCAAACATTTTTTCACAAATCTTGATGATACTTGCTGGTAATGATCAGATCACTAAGCCCTCTTGGCTGCCCAATTTTCACTCTTCTAGGTTCAAGCGTTCGTTTCCAGTAACACTTTGAATTTTTAGGTTTCACTCTGTTTTCTGCTATATAGATAGATGTGTTTGAAACTCTAAATCAAACACGGTTTGTGCTAGCTCCTTGAAACTTGACCAAATGAAGTAGTTCTAAGTTCTATCTCTATGGTTTGTTTCCTCTTGAAGTATCCCATGCAGAGACTGGCGAAAAACACTTTCGTTTCAAACTGGTTGCAAGCTTCCAAAAAACTACTAGTTTGCTGAAATCTCAGCAAACATTTTTTCACCAAATCTTGATGATACTTGGTGCTAATGATCAGTTCACTAAGCCCACTTGGCTGCCCAATTTTCACTCTTCTAGGTTCAAGCGTTCGTTTCCAGTAACACTTTGAATTTTTAGGTTTCACTCTGTTTTCTCCTACATAGATAACTGTGTTAGGAATTCTAAATCAAACACGGTTTGTGCTAGCTCCTTGAAACTTGACCAAATGAAGTAGTTGTATGTTCTATCTCTATGGTTTCTTTCCTCTTGAAGTACCACATGCAGAGACTGGCGGAAAACACTTTCGTTTGAAAGCGGTTGCCAAGCTTCCAAAAAACTACTAGTTTGCTGAAATCTCAGCAAACATTTTTTCACCAAATCTTGATGATACTTGGTGGTCATGATCAGTTCAATATGCCCACTTGGCTGCCCAATTTACATTTTCTAGGTTCTAGCGTTCGTTTCCAGTAACACTTTGAATTTTTAGGTTTCACTCTGTTTTCTGCAACATAGATAGATGTGTTTGAAACTCTAAATCAAACACGGTTTGTGCTAGCTCCTTGAAACTTGACCAAATGAAGTAGTTCTAAGTTCTATCTCTATGGTTTGTTTCCTCTTGAAGTATCCCATGCAGAGACTGGCGAAAAACACTTTCGTTTGAAAGGGGTTGCCAAGCTTCCAAAAAACTACGAGTTTGCTGAAATCTCAGCAAAAATTTTTTCACCAAATCTTGATGATACTTGGTGGTAATGATCAGTTCACTAAGCCCACTTGGCTGCCCAATTTTCACTCTTCTAGGTTCAAGCGTTCGTTTCCAGTAACACTTTGAATTTTTAGGTTTCACCCTGTTTTCTGCTACATAGATAGATGTGTTTGAAACTCTAAATCAAACACGGTTTGTGCTAGCTCCTTGAAACTTGACCTAATGTAGTAGTTCTAAGTTCTATCTCTATGGTTTGTTTCCTCTTGAAGTACCCCATGCAGAGACTGGCGAAAAACACTTTCGTTTGAAAGGGGTTGCCAAGCTTCCAAAAAACTACTAGTTTGCTGAAATATCACCAAACATTTTTTCACCAAATCTTGATGATACTTGGTGGTTATGATCAGTTCACTAAGCCAACATGGATGCCCAATTTTCACTCTTCTAAGTTCAAGCGTTCGTTTCCAGTAACACTTTGAAATTTTAGGTTTCACTCTGTTTTCTGCTATATAGATAGATGTGTTTGAAACTCTAAATCAAACACGGTCTGTGCTAGCTCCTTGAAACTTGACCAAATGAAGTAGTTCTAAGTTCTATCTCTATGGTTTGTTTCCTCTTGAAGTATCCCATGCAGAGACTGGCGAAAAACACTTTCGTTTGAAAGGGGTTGCCAAGCTTCCAAAAAACTACTAGTTTGCTGAAATCTCAGCAAACATTTTTTCACCAAATCTTGATGATACTTGGTGGTAATGATCAGTTAAATAAGCCCACTTGGCTGCCCAATTTTCACTCTTCTAAGTTCAAGCGTTCGTTTCCAGTAACACTTTGAATTTTTAGGTTTCACTCTGTTTTCTCCTACATAGATAGCTGTGTTTGGAATTCTAAATCAAACACGGTTTGTGCTAGCTCCTTGAAACTTGACCAAATGAAAAAATTCTAAGTTCTATCTCTATGGTTTGTTTCCTCTTGAAGTATCCCATGAAGAGACTGGCGAAAAACACTTTCGTTTGAAAGGGGTTGCCAAGCTTCCAAAAAACTACTAATTTGCTGAAATCTCAGCAAACATTTTTTCACCAAATCTTGATGATACTTGGTGGTAATGATCAGTTCACTAAGCACTCTTCGCTGCCCAATTTTCACTCTTCTTGGTTCAAGCGTTCGTTTCCAGTAACACTTTGAATTTTTAGGTTTCACTCTGTTTTCTCCTAACTAGATAGCTGTGTTTGGAATTCTAAATCAAACACGGTTTGTTCTAGCTCCTTGTAACTTGACCAAATGAAGTAGTTCTAAGTTCTATCTCTATGGTTTCTTTCCTCTTGAAGTACCCCATGCAGAGACTGGCGAAAAACACTTTCGTTTGAAAGGGGTTGCCAAACTTCCAAAAAACTACTAGTTTGCTGAAACCTCAGCAAACATTTTTTCACCAAATCTTGATTATACTTGGTGGTTATGATCAGTTCACTAAGCCCACTTGGCTGCCCAATTTTCACTCTTCTAAGTTCAAGCGTTCGTTTCCAGTAACACTTTGAATTTTTAGGTTTCACTCTGTTTTCTGCTATATAGACAGATGTGTTTGAAACTCTAAATCAAACACGGTTTGTGCTAGCTCCTTGAAACTTGACCAAATGAAGTAGTTCTAAGTTCTATCTCTATGGTTTGTTTCCTCTTGAAGTATCCCATGCAGAGACTGGCGAAAAACACTTTCGTTTGAAAGGGGTTGCCAAGCTTCCAAAAAAGTACTAGTTTGCTGAAATCTCAGCAAACATTTTTTCACCAAATCTTGATGATACTTGGTGGTAATGATCAGTTCACTAAGCCCACTTGGCTGCCCAATTTTCACTCTTCTAGGTTCAAGCGTTCGTGTCCAGTAACACTTTGAAATTTTAGGTTTCACTCTGTTTTCTCCTATATAGATAGCTGTGTTAGGAATTCTAAATCAAACACGGTTTGTGCTAGCTCCTTGAAACTTGACCAAATGAAGTAGTTCTACGTTCTATCTCTATGGTTTCTTTCCTCTTGAAGTACCCCATGCAGAGACTGGCGAAAAACACTTTCGTTTGAAAGGGGTTGCCAAGCTTCCAAAAAAATACAAGTTTGCTGAAATCTCAGCAAAAATTTTTTCACCAAATCTTGATGATACATGGTGGTAATGATCAGTTCCATAAGCCCACTTGGTTGCCCAATTTTCACTCTTCTAGTTTCAAGCGTTCGTTTCCAGTAACACTTTGAATTTTTAGGTTTCACTCTGTTTTCTGCTATATAGATAGATGTGTTTGAAACTCTAAATCAATCACGGTTTGTGCTAGCTCCTTGAAACTTGACCAAATGAAGTAGTTCCAAGTTCTATCTCTATGGTTTGTTTCCTCTTGAAGTACCCCATGCAGAGACTGGCGAAAAACACTTTCGTTTGTAAGGGGTTGCCAAGCTTCCAAAAAACTACTAGTTTGCTATAATCTCAGCAAATATTTTTTCAACAAATCTTGATGATACTTGGTGGTAATGATCAGTTCACTAAGCACTCTTAGCTGCCCAATTTTCACTCTTCTTGGTTCAAGCGTTCGTTTCCAGTAACACTTTGAATTTTTAGGTTTCACTCTGTTTTCTCCTACATAGATAGCTGTGTTTGGAATTCTAATTCAAACACGGTTTGTGCTAGCTCCTTGAAACTTGACAAAATGAAGTAGTTCTAAGTTCTATCTCTATGGTTTGTTTCCTCGTGAAGTACTCCATGCAGAGACTGGCGAAAAACACTTTTGTTTGATAGGGGTTGCCAAGCTTCCAAAAAACTACTAGTTTGCTGAAATCTCAGCAAACATTTTTTCACCAAATCTTGATGATACTTGGTGGTAATGATCAGTTCACTAAGCCCACTTGTCTGCCCAATTTTCACTCTTCTAGGTTCAAGCGTTCGTTTCCAGTAACACTTTGAAATTTTAGGTTTCACTCTGTTTTCTCCTACATAGATAGCTGTGTTAGGAATTCTAAATCAAACACGGTTTGTGCTAGCTCCTTGAAACTTGACCAAATGAAGTAGTTCTAAGTTCTATCTCTATGGTTTGTTTCCTCTTGAAGTACCCCATGCAGAGACTGGCGAAAAACACTTTCGTTTGAAAGGGGTTGCCAAGCTTCCAAAAACCTACTAGTTTGCTGAAATCTCCGCAAACATTTTTTCAAAAAATCTTGATGATACTTGGTGGTAATGATCAGTTCGCTAAGCCCTCTTGGCTGCAAAATTTTCACTCTTCTAGGTTCAAGCATTCGTTTCCAGTAACATTTTGAATTTTTAGGTTTCACTCTGTTTTCTCCTAATTAGAAAGCTGTGTTTGGAATTCTAAATCAAACACGGTTTTTGCTAGCTCCTTGAAACTTGACCAAATGAAGTAGTTCTAAGTTCTATCTCTATGGTTTGTTTCCTCTTGAATTACCCCATGCAGAGACTGGCGAAAAACACTTTCGTTTGAAAGGGGTTGCCAAACTTCCAAAAAACTACTAGTTTGCTGAAATCTCAGCAAACATTTTTTCACCAAATCTTGATGATACTTGGTGGTTATGATCAGTTCACTAAACCCAATTGGCTGCCCAATTTTCACTCTTCTAAGTTCAAGCGTTCGGTTCCAGTAACACTTTGAATTTTTAGGTTTCACTCTGTTTTCTGCTATATAGATAGATGTGTTTGAAACTCTAAATCAAACACGGTTTGTGCTAGCTCCTTGAAACTTGACCAAATGAAGAAATTCTAAGTTCTATCTCTATGGTTTGTTTCCTCTTGAGGTATCCCGTGCAGAGACTGGCGAAAAACACTTTCGTTTGAAAGGGGTTGCCAAGCTTCCAAAAAACTACTAGTTTGCTGAAATCTCAGCAAAAATTTTTTCACCAAATCTTGATGATACTTGGTGGTAATGATCAGTTAAATAAGCCCACTTGGCTGCCCAATTTTCACTCTTCTAGGTTCAAGCGTTCATTTCCAGTAACACTTTGAGTTTTTAGGTTTCACTCTGTTTTCTGCTATATAGATAGATGTGTTTGAAACTCTAAATCAAACACAGTTTGTGCTAGCTCCTTGAAACTTGACCAAATGAAGTAGTTCCAAGTTCTATCTCTATGGTTTGTTTCCTCTTGGAGTACCCCATGCAGAGACTGGCGAAAAACACTTTCGTTTGAAAGGGGTTGCCAAGCTTCCAAAAAACTACTAGTTTGCTGAAATCTCAGCAAACATTTTTTCACCAAATCTTGATGATACTTGGTGGTAATGATCAGTTCCCTAATCCCACTTGGCTGCCCAATTTTTATTCTTCTATGTTGAAGCATTCGTTTCCAGTAACAGTTTGAATTTTTAGGTTTCACTCTGTATTCTCCTACATAGATAGCTGTGTTTGGAATTCTAAATCAAACACGGTTTGTGATAGCTCCTTGAAACTTGACCAAATGAAGTAGTTCTAAGTTCTATCTCAATGGTTTGTTTGCTCTTGAAGTACGCCATGCAGAGCCTGGCGAAAAACACTTTTGTTTGAAAGGGGTTGCCAAGCTTCCAAAAAACTACTAGTTTGATGAAATCTCAGCAAACATTTTTTCACCAAATCTTGATGATACTTGGTGGTATTGATCAGTTCACTAATCCCACTTGGCTCCCCAATTTTTATTCTTCTAGGTTGAAGCGTTCGTTTCAAGTAACAGTTTGAATTTTTAGGTTTCACTCTCTTTTCTCCTACATAGATAGCTGTGTTTGGAATTCTAAATCAAACACGGTGTGTGCTAGCTCCTTGAAACTTGACCAAATGAAGTAGTTCTAAGTTCTATCTCTATGGTTTGTTTCCTCTTGAAATACCCCATGCAGAGACTGGTGAAAAGCACTTTCGTTTGAAAGGGGTTGCCAAGCTTCCAAAAAACCACTAGTTTGCTGAAATCTCAGCAAACATTTTTTCACCAAACCTTGATGATACTTGGTGGTAATGATCAGTTCACTAAGCACTCTTCGCTGCCCAATTTTCACTCTTCTTGGTTCAAGCGTTCGTTTCCAGTAACACTTTGAATTTTTAGGTTTCACTCTGTTTTCTCCTAACTAGATAGCTGTGTTTGGAATTCTAAATCAAACACGGTTTGTTCTAGCTCCTTGTAACTTGACCAAATGAAGTAGTTCTAAGTTCTATCTCTATGGTTTCTTTCCTCTTGAAGTACCCCATGCAGAGACTGGCGAAAAACACTTTCGTTTGAAAGGGGTTGCCAAACTTCCAAAAAACTACTAGTTTGCTGAAACCTCAGCAAACATTTTTTCACCAAATCTTGATTATACTTGGTGGTTATGATCAGTTCACTAAGCCCACTTGGCTGCCCAATTTTCACTCTTCTAAGTTCAAGCGTTCGTTTCCAGTAACACTTTGAATTTTTAGGTTTCACTCTGTTTTCTGCTATATAGACAGATGTGTTTGAAACTCTAAATCAAACACGGTTTGTGCTAGCTCCTTGAAACTTGACCAAATGAAGTAGTTCTAAGTTCTATCTCTATGGTTTGTTTCCTCTTGAAGTATCCCATGCAGAGACTGGCGAAAAACACTTTCGTTTGAAAGGGGTTGCCAAGCTTCCAAAAAAGTACTAGTTTGCTGAAATCTCAGCAAACATTTTTTCACCAAATCTTGATGATACTTGGTGGTAATGATCAGTTCACTAAGCCCACTTGGCTGCCCAATTTTCACTCTTCTAGGTTCAAGCGTTCGTGTCCAGTAACACTTTGAAATTTTAGGTTTCACTCTGTTTTCTCCTATATAGATAGCTGTGTTAGGAATTCTAAATCAAACACGGTTTGTGCTAGCTCCTTGAAACTTGACCAAATGAAGTAGTTCTACGTTCTATCTCTATGGTTTCTTTCCTCTTGAAGTACCCCATGCAGAGACTGGCGAAAAACACTTTCGTTTGAAAGGGGTTGCCAAGCTTCCAAAAAAATACAAGTTTGCTGAAATCTCAGCAAAAATTTTTTCACCAAATCTTGATGATACATGGTGGTAATGATCAGTTCCATAAGCCCACTTGGCTGCCCAATTTTCACTCTTCTAGTTTCAAGCGTTCGTTTCCAGTAACACTTTGAATTTTTAGGTTTCACTCTGTTTTCTGCTATATAGATAGATGTGTTTGAAACTCTAAATCAATCACGGTTTGTGCTAGCTCCTTGAAACTTGACCAAATGAAGTAGTTCCAAGTTCTATCTCTATGGTTTGTTTCCTCTTGAAGTACCCCATGCAGAGACTGGCGAAAAACACTTTCGTTTGTAAGGGGTTGCCAAGCTTCCAAAAAACTACTAGTTTGCTATAATCTCAGCAAATATTTTTTCAACAAATCTTGATGATACTTGGTGGTAATGATCAGTTCACTAAGCACTCTTAGCTGCCCAATTTTCACTCTTCTTGGTTCAAGGGTTCGTTTCCAGTAACACTTTGAATTTTTAGGTTTCACTCTGTTTTCTCCTACATAGATAGCTGTGTTTGGAATTCTAATTCAAACACGGTTTGTGCTAGCTCCTTGAAACTTGACAAAATGAAGTAGTTCTAAGTTCTATCTCTATGGTTTGTTTCCTCGTGAAGTACTCCATGCAGAGACTGGAGAAAAACACTTTTGTTTGATAGGGGTTGCCAAGCTTCCAAAAAACTACTAGTTTGCTGAAATCTCAGCAAACATTTTTTCACCAAATCTTGATGATACTTGGTGGTAATGATCAGTTCACTAAGCCCACTTGTCTGCCCAATTTTCACTCTTCTAGGTTCAAGCGTTCGTTTCCAGTAACACTTTGAAATTTTAGGTTTCACTCTGTTTTCTCCTACATAGATAGCTGTGTTAGGAATTCTAAATCAAACACGGTTTGTGCTAGCTCCTTGAAACTTGACCAAATGAAGTAGTTCTAAGTTCTATCTCTATGGTTTGTTTCCTCTTGAAGTACCCCATGCAGAGACTGGCGAAAAACACTTTCGTTTGAAAGGGGTTGCCAAGCTTCCAAAAACCTACTAGTTTGCTGAAATCTCCGCAAACATTTTTTCACCAAATCTTGATGATACTTGGTGGTAATGATCAGTTCACTAAGCCCTCTTGGCTGCAAAATTTTCACTCTTCTAGGTTCAAGCATTCGTTTCCAGTAACATTTTGAATTTTTAGGTTTCACTCTGTTTTCTCCTAATTAGAAAGCTGTGTTTGGAATTCTAAATCAAACACGGTTTTTGCTAGCTCCTTGAAACTTGACCAAATGAAGTAGTTCTAAGTTCTATCTCTATGGTTTGTTTCCTCTTGAATTACCCCATGCAGAGACTGGCGAAAAACACTTTCGTTTGAAAGGGGTTGCCAAACTTCCAAAAAACTACTAGTTTGCTGAAATCTCAGCAAACATTTTTTCACCAAATCTTGATGATACTTGGTGGTTATGATCAGTTCACTAAACCCAATTGGCTGCCCAATTTTCACTCTTCTAAGTTCAAGCGTTCGGTTCCAGTAACACTTTGAATTTTTAGGTTTCACTCTGTTTTCTGCTATATAGATAGATGTGTTTGAAACTCTAAATCAAACACGGTTTGTGCTAGCTCCTTGAAACTTGACCAAATGAAGAAATTCTAAGTTCTATCTCTATGGTTTGTTTCCTCTTGAGGTATCCCGTGCAGAGACTGGCGAAAAACACTTTCGTTTGAAAGGGGTTGCCAAGCTTCCAAAAAACTACTAGTTTGCTGAAATCTCAGCAAAAATTTTTTCACCAAATCTTGATGATACTTGGTGGTAATGATCAGTTAAATAAGCCCACTTGGCTGCCCAATTTTCACTCTTCTAGGTTCAAGCGTTCATTTCCAGTAACACTTTGAGTTTTTAGGTTTCACTCTGTTTTCTGCTATATAGATAGATGTGTTTGAAACTCTAAATCAAACACAGTTTGTGCTAGCTCCTTGAAACTTGACCAAATGAAGTAGTTCCAAGTTCTATCTCTATGGTTTGTTTCCTCTTGGAGTACCCCATGCAGAGACTGGCGAAAAACACTTTCGTTTGAAAGGGGTTGCCAAGCTTCCAAAAAACTACTAGTTTGCTGAAATCTCAGCAAACATTTTTTCACCAAATCTTGATGATACTTGGTGGTAATGATCAGTTCCCTAATCCCACTTGGCTGCCCAATTTTTATTCTTCTATGTTGAAGCATTCGTTTCCAGTAACAGTTTGAATTTTTAGGTTTCACTCTGTATTCTCCTACATAGATAGCTGTGTTTGGAATTCTAAATCAAACACGGTTTGTGATAGCTCCTTGAAACTTGACCAAATGAAGTAGTTCTAAGTTCTATCTCAATGGTTTGTTTGCTCTTGAAGTACGCCATGCAGAGCCTGGCGAAAAACACTTTCGTTTGAAAGGGGTTGCCAAGCTTCCAAAAAACTACTAGTTTGATGAAATCTCAGCAAACATTTTTTCACCAAATCTTGATGATACTTGGTGGTATTGATCAGTTCACTAATCCCACTTGGCTCCCCAATTTTTATTCTTCTAGGTTGAAGCGTTCGTTTCAAGTAACAGTTTGAATTTTTAGGTTTCACTCTCTTTTCTCCTACATAGATAGCTGTGTTTGGAATTCTAAATCAAACACGGTGTGTGCTAGCTCCTTGAAACTTGACCAAATGAAGTAGTTCTAAGTTCTATCTCTATGGTTTGTTTCCTCTTGAAATACCCCATGCAGAGACTGGTGAAAAGCACTTTCGTTTGAAAGGGGTTGCCAAGCTTCCAAAAAACCACTAGTTTGCTGAAATCTCAGCAAACATTTTTTCACCAAACCTTGATGATACTTGGTGGTAATGATCAGTTCACTAAGCACTCTTGGCTGCCCAATTTTCACTTTTCTTGGTTCAAGCGTTCGTTTCCAGTAACACTTTGAATTTTTAGGTTTCACTCTGTTTTCTCCTAACTAGATAGCTTTGTTTGGAATTCTAAATCAAACACGGTTTGTGCTAGCTCCTTGAAACTTGACAAAATGCAGTAGTTCTATGTTCTATCTCTATGGTTTCTTTCCTCTTGAAGTACCCCATGCAGAGACTGGCGAAAAACACTTTTGTTTGAAAGGGGTTGCCAAACTTCCAAAAAACTACTAGTTTGCTGAAACTTCAGCAAACATTTTTTCACCAAATCTTGATGATACTTGGTGGTTATGATCAGTTCACTAAGCCCACTTGGCTGCCCAATTTTCACTCTGCTAAGTTCAAGCGTTCGTTTCCAGTAACACTTTGAATTTTTAGGTTTCACTCTGTTTTCTGCTATATAGATAGATGTGTTTGAAACTCTAAATCAAACACGGTTTGTGCTAGCTCCTTGAAACTTGACCAAATGAAGTAGTTCTAAGTTCTATCTCTATGGTTTGTTTCTTCTTGAAGTATCCCATGCAGAGACTGGCGAAAAACACTTTCGTTTGAAAGGGGTTGCCAAGCTTCCAAAAAACTACTAGTTTGCTGAAATCTCTGCAAACATTTTTTCACCAAATCTTGATGATACTTGGTGGTAATGATCAGTTCAATAAGCCAACTTGGCTGCCCCATTTTCACTCTTCTAGGTTCAAACGTTCGTTTACAGTAACACTTTGAATTTTTAGGTTTCACTCTGTTTTCTGCTATATAGATAGATGTGTTTGAAACTCTAAATCAAAAACGGTTTGTGCTAGCTCCTTGAAACTTGACCAAATGAAGTAGTTCTAAGTTCTATCTCTATGGTTTGTTTCCTCTTGAAGTACCCCATGCAGAGCCTGGCGAAAAACACTTTCGTTTGAAAGGGGTTGCCAAGCTTCCAAAAAACTACTAGTTTGCTGAAATCTCAGCAAACATTTTTTCACCAAATCTTGATGATACTTGGTGGTAATGATCAGTTCACTAATCCCACTTGGCTCCCCAATTTTTATTCTTCTAGGTTGAAGCATTCGTTTCAAGTAACAGTTTGAATTTTTAGGTTTCACTCTGTTTTCTCCTACATAGATAGCTGTGTTTGGAATTCTAAATCAAACACGGTTTGTGCTAGCTCCTTGAAACTTGACCAAATGAAGTAGTTCTAAGTTCTATCTCTATGGTTTGTTTCCTCTTGAAGTACCCCATGCACAGCCTGGCGAAAAGCACTTTCGTTTGAAAGGGGTTGCCAAGCTTCCAAAAAACTACTAGTTTGCTGAAATCTCAGCAAACATTTTTTCACCAAATCTTGATGATACTTGGTGGTAATGATAGGTTCACTAAGCACTCTAGGCTGCCAAATTTTCTCTCTCTAGGTTCAAGCATTCGTTTCCAGTAACACTTTGAATTTTTAGGTTTCACTCTGTTTTCTCCTACATAGATAGCTCTGTTTGGAATTCTAAATCAAACACGGTTTGTGCTAGCTCCTTGAAACATGACCAAATGAAGTAGTTCTAATTTCTATCTCTATGGTTTGTTTCCTCTTGAAGTAACCCATGCAGAGACTGGCGAAAAACACTTTCGTTTGAAAGGGGTTGCCAAGCTTCCAGAAACCTACTAGTTTGCTGAAATCTCAGCAAACATTTTTTCACCAAATCTTGATGATACTTGGTGGTAATGATCAGTTCACTAAGCCCTCTTGGCTGCAAAATATTCACTCTTCTAGGTTCAAGCGTTCGTTTCCAGTAACATTTTGAATTTTTAGGTTTCACTCTGTTTTCTCCTAACTAGAAAGCTGTGTTTGGAATTCTAAATCAAACACGGTTTGTGCTAGCTCCTTGAAACTTGACCAAATGAAGTAGTTCTAAGTTCTATCTCTATGGTTTGTTTCCTCTTGAAGTAGCCCATGCAGAGACTGGCGAAAAACACTTTCGTTTGAAAGGGGTTGCCAAACTTCCAAAAAACTACTAGTTTGCTGAAATCTCAGCAAACATTTTTTCACCAAATCTTGATGATACTTGGTGGTTATGATCAGTTCACTAAACCCAATTGGCTGCCCAATTTTCACTCTTCTAAGTTCAAGCGCACGTTTCCAGTAACACTTTGAATTTTTAGGTTTCACTCTGTTTTCTCCTACATAGAAAGCTGTGTTTGGAATTCTAAATCAAACACGGTTTGTGCTAGCTCCTTGAAACTTGACCAAATGAAGTAGTTCCAAGTTCTATCTCTATGGTTTGTTTCCTCTTGAAGTACCCCATGCAGAGACTGGCGAAAAACACTTTCGTTTGAAAGGGGTTGCCAAGCTTCCAAAAAACTACTAGTTTGCTGAAATCTCAGCAAACATTTTTTCACCAAATCTTGATGATACTTCGTGGTAATGATCAGTTCACTAATCCCACTTGGCTTCCCAATTTTTATTCTTCTAGGTTGAAGCATTCGTTTCCAGTAACAGTTTGAATTTTTAGGTTTCACTCTGTTTTCTCCTACATAGATAGCTGTGTTTGGAATTCTAAATCAAACACGGTTTGTGCTAGCTCCTTGAAACTTGACCAAATGAAGTAGTTCTAAGTTCTATCTCTATGGTTTGTTTCCTCTTGAAGTACCCCATGCAGAGCCTGGCAAAAAACACTTTCGTTTGAAAGGGGTTGCCAGGCTTCCAAAAAACTACTAGTTTGCTGAAATCTCAGCAAACATTTTTTCACCAAATCTTGATGATACTTGGTGGTAATGATCAGTTCACTAATCCCACTTGGCTGCCCAATTTTTATTCTTCTAAGTTGAAGCATTCGTTTCAAGTAACAGTTTGAATTTTTAGGTTTCACTCTGTTTTCTCCTACATAGATAGCTGTGTTTATAATTCTAAATCAAGCACGGTTTGTGCTAGCTCCTTGAAACTTGACCAAATGAAGTAGTTCTAAGTTCTATCTCTATGGTTTGTTTCCTATTGAAGTACCCCATGCACAGCCTGGCGAAAAGCACTTTCGTTTGAAAGGGTTGCCAAGCTTCCAAAAAACTACTAGTTTGCTGAAATCTCAGCAAACATTTTTTCACCAAATCTTGATGATACTTGGTGGTAATGATAGGTTCACTAAGCACTCTAGGTTGCCCAATTTTCTCTCTTCTAGATTCAAGCGTTCGTTTCCAGTAACACTTTGAATTTTTAGGTTTCACTCTGTTTTCTCCTACATAGATAGCTGTGTTTGGAATTCTAAATCAAACACGGTTGGTGCTAGCTCCTTGAAACATGACCAAATGAAGTAGTTCTAAGTTCTATCTCTTTGGTTTGTTTCCTCTTGAAGTACCCCATGCAGAGACTGGAGAAAAACACTTTCGTTTGAAAGGGGTTGCCAAGCTTCCAAAAAACTACTAGTTTGCTGAAATCTCAGCAAAAATTTTTTCACCCAATCTTGATGATACTTGGTGGTAATTATCAGTTCACTAAGCCCACTTGGCTGCCCAATCTTCACTCTTCTAGGTTCAAGCGTTCGTTTCCAGTAACACTTTGAATTTTTACGTTTCACTCTGTTTTCTGCTACATAGATAGATGTGTTTGAAACTCTAAATCAAACACGGTTTGTGCTAGCTTCTTGAATCTTGACCAAATGAAGTAGTTCTAAGTTCTATCTCTATGGATTGTTTCCTCTTGAAGTATCCCATGCAGAGACTGGCGAAAAACACTTTCGTTTGAAAGGGGTTGCCAAGCTTCCAAAAAACTACTAGTTTGCTGAAATCTCAGCAAACATTTTTTCACCAAATCTTGATGATACTTGGTGGTAATGATCAGTTCAATAATCCCACTTGGCTGCCCAATTTTCACTCTTCTAGGTTCAAGCGTTCGTTTACAGTAACACTTTGAATTTTTAGGTTTTCATCTCTTTTCTGCTATATAGATAGCTGTGTTTGAAACTCTAAATCAAACACGGTTTGTGCTAGCTCCTTGAAACATGACCAAATGAAGAAGTTCTAAGTTCTATCTCTTTGGTTTGTTTCCTCTTGAAGTACCCCATGCAGAGACTGGAGAAAAACACTTCCCTTTGAAAGGGGTTGCCAAGCTTCCAAAAAACTACTAGTTTTCTGAAATCTCAGCAAAAATTTTTTCACCAAATCTTGATGATACTTGGTGGTAATTATCAGTTCACTAAGCCCACTTGGCTGCCCAATCTTCACTCTTCTAGGTTCAAGCGTTCGTTTCCAGTAACACTTTGAATTTTTACGTTTCACTCTGTTTTCTGCTACATAGATAGATGTGTTTGAAACTCTAAATCAAACACGGTTTGTGCTAGCTCCTTGAAACTTGACCAAATGAAGTACTTCTAAGTTCTATCTCTATGGATTGTTTCCTCTTGAAGTATCCCATGCAGAGACTGGCGAAAAACACTTTCGTTTGAAAGGGGTTGCCAAGCTTCCAAAAAACTACTAGTTTGCTGAAATCTCAGCAAACATTTTTTCACCAAATCTTGATGATACTTGGTGGTAATGATCAGTTTAATAATCCCACTTGGCTGCCCAATTTTCACTCTTCTAGGTTCAAGCGTTCGTTTACAGTAACACTTTGAATTTTTAGGTTTTCATCTGTTTTCTGCTATATAGATAGCTGTGTTTGGAATTCTAAATCAAACACGGTTTGTGCTAGCTCCTTGAAACATGACCAAATGAAGAAGTTCTAAGTTCTATCTCTTTGGTTTGTTTTCTCTTGAAGTACCCCATGCACAGACTGGAGAAAAACACTTTCCTTTGAAAAGGATTGCCAAGCTTCCAAAAAACTACTAGTTTGCTGAAATCTCAGCAAAAATTTTTTCACCAAATCTTGATGATACTTGGTGGTAATTATCAGTTCACTAAGCCCACTTGGCTGCCCAATCTTCACTCTTCTAGGTTCAAGCGTTCGTTTCCAGTAACACTTTGAATTTTTTAGGTTTCACTCTGTTTTCTGCTACACAGATAGATGTGTTTGAAACTCTAAATCAAACACGGTTTGTGCTAGCTTCTTGAAACTTGACCAAATGAAGTAGTTCTAAGTTCCATCTCTATGGTTTGTTTCCTCTTGAAGTATCCCATGCAGAGACTGGCGAAAAACACTTTCGTTTGAAGGGGGTTGCCAAGCTTCCAAAAAACTACTAGTTTGCTGAAATATCAGCAAACATTTTTTCACCAAATCTTGATGATACTTGGTGGTTATGATCAGTTCACCAAGCCCACTTGGCTGCCCAATTTTCACTC